>NW_028296875.1:235000-247004 GCF_055471065.1 Atractosteus spatula
GAAGCTTAGCACCCAGCCAAGTAGGTCAGACTGACTGATTGAAACACTCAACACTCTCCATACACTTCATTACTGGGTGCTGCTGTTGCTACTGTAAAATGATTAGTAGCAGTTTTGAATCAAATATTATTTATTGAATTGCTTGTGATTTCAGGTCCAGGTATGGATGCAGAGAAAGGATTTTGTGTCACAAAGAGGGCAAAAACTGGCGATAATAGCAGTGACAAAGCACACAACCTCCTCACAGCAGCTGGCATGCTTTGCCCTGAATGAAGAAGAGGAACATGTAAGTCGAATTTACGCTCATATATTCTCTCCAGTTCATTGCCAACATCTGTCTTCGGCATTCAACAATAGTTGAAAAGTACAATAACTGCATTTTGTCTGTTTTTTCAGGTATTTCACCTTTACTTCACTAAACCACGCTGTACTGCCACTGATAGCATCTGTGGAACAGAGACTGAAAATGTTTTCATTTCTTCTGTGGAGGAGCCAATTTATAATCCTTCAAACGACTTGCGAAGACTGCATGAGAAGTAAACCAAATCACAAAGTTGTTTTAATGTATTAATCGAACTGTCCGTGGCTTGGAAACAATAATACACTGTGTATATGTGTTTGTTTTGTAGATACCATCTCCAGTTCACCACCAGCCAGGCTGCCAGGAGGGCATTTGAGACGGCCACAAAGAGGCTCACAGATGCACAGAAGAGCATCGTGGCAGATTATCTGGCCCACTCAGATGGAGGGGATAAGAGTAGAAAAGGAGATAAATGAAGCTCAGAAGAGCATAGAGGCTGATTAGCCACCCCACTCAAATATTCCCAAGACAAAACACTGCGAGACATCTGCCCAGCTCGTATTCTTATTGAAAGTTTTGGAATTAAGAGGTCTAATTGTCACCACTTTTGAAAAACTGTTGACTTTATCTGAATGTTTATAAAGAGCGATCACTCCACTTAAAACAGTTTTCAAATTAGTTCATAATCAGTGGCGCAATGCAAAGAATCGTTTTCAGTGTAAACTACATGTTAAAAGTACATCTGCTTTTAAATTGAAAAAACTCTCAAATCTTTTTTAGATGATGTATTAAAAAAATTACTGATTTATGAATTTAATATTTACAGACAAAGGCAATAGTCATTGTCAGAAGATCGATGATGGCCCAGCATTTCCAGAACGGACACTGGAGTTTCCAGCAGCATTAGACAGGCAACCGCTTGGGAAGAGACATTGACTGAGACAGACTGGACTTCATGAATGACACCAAGAACAGGGCCTACAGGATGAGTCTAGATAACAATTCCTTAAACCTTTTAGTGAAAGTTTCTGAAAAGACTAAGGACTACAGCAATTGTTTTTGGACTACAGAGATATTTCAAAACTTCTTTAAGAAGTTAGACATTTGATAAAAATAAATTTTAAGTGCCTTATCTGTACAAGAATATTTTAGAACTTTAATTGCAGTTCAAAAGATGCCGTAGACCTTATCTACAATGACTGCATTTTATGTTCATTTTAGCCATAAACTGTTGTAAATAGTTTAATTGAAAAAAAAATAATTCAGAACACACAGTTGATTTTGAAATTGTGAGGCAATTATCAACTACAGTGGCTCCTATGTATGTCTGAGCTGTGATTTCTGATTAATAGAGACCTGTCTCTTACACAAAGGACATTTTTCACTCTAACAGGTGTCACTTTCCAGCAGAGTCTGTCACATTCTTGAAGGATTTACTGCATTGGAGCAGATAAGCAGCCTCAGTCCACTGCAGCTTTTAATGTGACAGGTTTCTCATAATGTAAAAGCAATAGAAAAGTGCAACAAATGGAGTTCTTGAAGTTGTTCTTTCATTGTGTCTTCAACAAAATCATATCAATGTGCTTCTTCTGTTTTGTAGAGTCCGCCTGCCACTCTTCTCCAGCCATGTTGCACCGATTGCACTTCATGAATGACACCGTTTGTATTCACCCAGAACAGAACGCACAAGATGATATGATATGATATGGGCCCTAACCCTCTATAAACCCTAGAGGTTTTTTTTTCCTTACTAAGGAGTTTTTGGTTCCTCTCCTCTGTTATCTTCTGGTCTTTTCTATTCTGTATTCACAACATATATGGTCACTTGCTTTGTTAAGTGCCTTGGGCAACCTTGTTGTAAAAGGTGCTATATAAAAAATAAATTGAATTGAATTGAAGATGAGTCGAGAGAACAATTCCTTAATCCTTTTAGTGAAGTTTTCTGAATAGGTTAAGGACTAAATAATTTTTTAGCCATTTTATAACATAATTAAGAAGTTGGAAGTTTGATTTAAAACATTTTCAGAGGTTTATCTTTAAAGGAATGTTTAAAAATGTAAGTTGTCTCTTAAACAAAGGTCATTGTTTGTTCATTGGAACAAGTGTCTCCAGATAATCAGTTAAGCAACCTAAAACAATTGATGATTGTAAATATGACAAGATTGTCGTATTGTAAAAGCTACAGTAAAGTGTAAAGTATATAGATGTTGAATTCTTTTGTTTTTGTCTTCAACACAAATATATGCAGATCTTATCATTTATTTTACTTTTCTGTAGCAGCCGCCTGCCAGTCAGGATGCCAGGAGGTACATGATATGACCCACAAGTACTTAATGATGCAGAGAAGAGCATATGGGAAAAAGAAAATGACATGTATCTATTAACACACCCAGAAGTCAGAAGATGGGTGATGGGACAGCATTTCAAGACCAGACACTGGAAGTTAAATTGAAGTTTTAGAAGTGATTCTTTGTGTTTTGCTTCAACACAATAATATGCTCACATGATTAATTTTTACATAATGCCTGATATTCATTACAGTCCAGGGTTCCCAGGAGTACACATGCCACAGCCAAAATGTGACTAGCTAAAGTACAGCAGACCATAGAGGAAGAACTCTTGCCCACATTTATGTTTCTGCTCTGAAAGGCACTGGATAAAAGTATGTCACATACTGCTGTTCAGCTGCTGATTTTGTGCAAAACATTGCATATGAAAGATTGGAGTGTCAGCATTCTATGCATTTCAGACATGAGTATTATATGTATAAGTTAGATTTGCAACATGTTTTAATAACTGAAAAATTGTAATATCGCAAAGTTTGCTTTGGTTTCCTTCAGGGGCTCTGGTTTCTACCCATCAGTCCGAAGATATATTGGTGGGTGGTTAAACGGATTCTGGTCAAATTGGCCCTAGGTGTAAGTATATCTATCTGTATGTGCATCTGGCATCCTCAGAAGAGTGCTTTATGTTTTAGTTTCTTAATTTCTCTTGATTACTACAGTTTATTTGGAATAATACATTTGTGATTAATGTTAAGTGTTATTTTAATCAACGGAATGTCAATGAGTTAGTACTTATCCTTAAATAACATGCAGTAAAAATGGAAATTTCAGACAGATTATCAGCCAAAGTTTTTGTAACTAAACTGAGATTCCTGTCTTAAACATGCTGCATATGTTTATGGTCGTCTTGAAAAGTGTTTCATCACAATGTAAACGTATATTAAACAGATAACATACTCTATAAAGATGATTTATCTTTTGACAATTTTAAGTCCATACTTCACTTGACTTTGGAAATTATGCCATATATATGCCTGATATTCTGATTTTTCTTGATTACAGGAAAGCACCACAGTCCATGTGATCTTATTATCTGTGACCAGTGTTGGACCGCTCAGTCAGCACTACATCGTTTTGAAAATTCTTTGGAAACTGGATTCCCAAGATGAAGATTTAACATCATCAATGACATTACTAACATTAAAAAAGTCCTAAAACTAGAGGGGTCTACATCTTACTAACAATCCAGACAGGGAGGAGATGATATGGTCCGTTTCCAGTGGTGGCACAAGGGTGAAGTGGTGTGCAATGACCATGATGACATTCTGGCAGTGCTGGCTCAGTTCAAAATCACAAAGCTTTTCCTTTTTACCTGTCATTCCAAAAAGGACACCTTTGGAAGAAGAAGAAATCAATTGAGGAGAAGAAACAATATTGAAAAATAGGGGACACATTTTATAGGGAGTATAGGGCTGATGCTGAGCTGAACCATGGGGTAATGCATTTGGCATTTGTTGAAACAATCAGTTGCAGAGGGATCTTGAGAGGAGAGGTGAGTCCGATATCTAGGAAATCCCCTGCAACACTGGAATCAATGAAGGCCGGAAGAGACCGTTGACATTCACCCCTGGAAAGAGCTGCTGGAAGTGAGAGCCCAGAGGAGAATGGGGAGAAAGAGGGCTCTGGCCATGGAGACGAAGTGGGACTGGACGTCGGATTGACGTTCTTGTAGTCTTAAATCAATTCCATTTCAGACTCGTGAAATGAAAGCCTCCAGGGCAGGGAAGTGGGGAGGTAATTGGACGAGGTGATCCTAAAGTTCATTGGAAAGCCCACGACTGAACTGATGAATGAGGGCATCAGGACTCCAGGGACTAGGGAAGCCAAAAAGCGGAGTTCATCAGCATAATCCTGAAGGGAACGAGCACCCTAAGCCTGGCATGTTGTACCACAGAATCGCTTTTAAACCTTATCTCTGGTATACTCAGTTCCTATTGCTGAATGCATGATGAAAGTATTGCTTACAGGTGTCTGACATAGAGCACTGTGACACCCTTTGAGACAATACTGTGCATGTTTCACAAATTATCATATTTTATTAGAGCTTACATTTTGGCTGCAGATCTGCAGTCTGGCCGACAGGTCTTTGAAGAAATGACAAATTCTGGATCATGTCAAAGGAGCAGGAAAAGTGTATTCAGTGACGTGTTTGCAGTGATTCTGTGTCTCCAGCTTCAACACAGTGAAATATATATATGCTCGTGTGATTTACTGGTACATGCCCAGGGCAATAATCAGGATCAGGATTTAGCTCCAGATGCACCAGAGATAGTGTTGTGAAGTACAGCAACCCACAGGATCACAAGGGTGGATTCATTGCACTGTTTCTACTTAAAAAAACAGCATATACAGATGTGTATCAGCATAGTACTGCTTACAGATCTCGGAGACTGATCCCTGTTACTGTTGACAGAAACCTGTGCTTGCTGCCCAAAATTATAATATTTTACTAGAGCTTACATTTTTGCTGCGAATCTGCAGTCGGGTCGACACGTCTTTTAAAAAATGACAGATTCTTGATCATGTCAAAAGAGCAGTAAAAGTGTACTTAGTGAAGTGTTTTCAGTTGTAGAAACCAAGAAATTTGGGCCTGAACTGTTCGTTCGTCCAGCCAAGCTTTATTGTATGCATATAAGGAACCACAATAAGGACCATAATAGTTATAGTACCTATCATAGCTCGAAGGGGATATGGCTCTACACAAGTTATATATACATTTCTCCACAACCTCCCCCTCTTGTCTTTGATGTAGATCCAGGAAATAGAAACCTTCCTTTCTCATCAGGGGTTTAGTGTTGTAGGCATCCTCTCACGAGGCACCAATAAATGTAGGGGTTTGTGCATTTTCTGGGACAATTATTAATTGTAGCAGTAAGTCACAAAATGATTCTTTGATGGCTATTGAAGACCGCCCTTATGGCATAACTCAGCTTCGCACACACACGGATACTAATACATGCCAATACATTTATCAATACATAAAATGTGCGTATAAACAGAACAGATCTTATTGTGAGTGTAGCAGAATACAAAAGGTATATATTCAATCATGAAGAGTTACAAACCAAGAGGGACATACATTCAGTATACTGTTCATTTAGACCGTTTCGTAAATGAACTTGGTTACAACTTCTACACTAGATACTCAAATGCAAGTACATCACTCATAGGAATTAAATTGATATCAGCTGGTGTTGAGGTAACAATTGAATTCTCGAGCTGTAATGCAGAATGTTGAATACTCATCCAATCTGTGTGGATTCAGATCTTCCGTGGACACAAAGAAGCAGTGGCAGGCTGTTGCTGTGTCCAATCGTTGCTCTCTGGCCCGGTGCCAGCAGTGGCCAGTGTGGGAGAAGGAGGGAGTGATTCCTGCTGCGATGCGCTGCTGATGCTCTCTGAAGACCGGCTAGTTAGTGTTGGCTTTACTAGCGAGTTTGTGCACAGGAGAAAAGTGACTGTGGGTTCAAGCAGGTCATACTCTTTAGACAGGAAGAAGACCGGTTCGTTCCTGATGAAGCGCTAGTCCTGAATACTGATATTCAGCTGTCCACAGTTCCCACCGTAGTTCACTTGTTGACCAGGTGAGCATTTGCGGTTGGTTCACGAGGCTTGCTGCTAGGCTAACCTTGGGTGGATCCTTTGGTTACGGTCTGGCGACCTCCGTTCTCGACTCTTAGAACAAAGGAAAGTCCTGGCACTCGGACACACTGGCCGTTACGTGATTGTCGGGGCTGAGTCTTAGAATGTTCAAGAGGAGCCCTGAGTCTGCGAATGTCCAGGAGAAGCCCCGAAAAAGCCTGTTTTAACTGGAGGAACTACGGCCGTTCATTGGTTGAAAGTTCCGTGGGCATCCGAGACCCACGTGGGGTTAACCTGCTCTACCAGTTCCTGATTGGCTGATGATGAGTAACAAAGCACTCTGACCTTAGGGTTGTAAACAACTTGGGATGAGACTCTCCCAGACAGTAAGGTGTCAGAGAATACCATTTATTAGGGTTGCTGGAGAATCTCAACATTGGGAGTTGATCCTTATCAGGACACTCTATTGGCTAGAAAAACACCTTAAATGTGAACCAAATGGAATGGCCTCTCTGTATCCAGCACCACTTGAGATGAGGGAGAGAGAGACTGGCAAGGGAGCAGCAAACTTGATTCCTGTATTTTAATAAGCCTTGCCACTACAGTGTAAACATTCACCATTTGGGTAAACATTCACCATTTGGGGGTAAGTACAGGGTGGGGGGGAAGCATCTGTGCTCAAGCAAGCGTGATAATAATAATAATAATTACTTACACTTATATAGCGCTTTTCTGGACACTCCAAACAAAGCGCTTTACAGGTAATGGGGACTCCCCTCCACCACCACCAATGTGCAGCATCCACCTGGAAGATGCGACGGCAGCCATAGTGCGCCAGAACGCTCACCACACATCAGTGGGGAGGAGAGTAGAGTAATGAAACCAATTCATAGATGGGGATTATTAGGAGGCCATGATTGGTAAGGGTCAATGTGAAATTTGGCCAGGATGCCGGGGTTACACCCTTACTCTTTTCACGAAACGCCCTGGGATTTTTAATGACCACAGAGAGTCAGGACCTCAGTTTTACGTCTCATCCGAAGGACGGCGCCTGTTTACGGTGTAGTATCCTCTCACGAGGCACCAGTAATGTAGGGGTTGTGCATTTACTGGGACAATTCTTAATTGTAACAGTAAGTCACAAAATGATTCTTTTGATGGTATTAGAATCCAACCTTGCGGGATAATTCAAGCAACGCACACACACAGGTACTAATACACGAGAATACATTTATTAATACATAAAATGTGCATATAAACATAACAGATCTTATCGAGAGGGTTAGCAGAATACAGAAGGTATATATTCAATCACGAAGAGTTACACATACCAAAAGGACATACATTCAGTATATCATTCATTTAGACCGTTTCGTAAATGAACTTGGTTACAACTTCTACACTAGATACTCAAAAGCAAGTTCATCACTCATAGGAATTAAATTGATATAAACTCAGGTTGAGGTAACAATTGAGTTCTCGAGCCGTAATGCAGAATGTTGAATACTCATCCAATCTCTGTGGATTCAGATCTCCTGCAGACACAAAGAAGCAAAGGCAGGCTTATTGCTGTCCAATCGGCACTCTCTGGCTCGGTGCCAGGCAATGCTGTTGCCTTGCGCCGTGATGGGAGATTCCTGCGATGCGGTGCGCTGCTGATGCTCTCTGAAAACTGGCTAGTTAGTGTTGGCTGAAACTAGCAAAGAGTTTGTGCACAAGAGGAAAGTGACTGTGGGTCCCAGCAGGTCAGGAAGAAGACCGGTTCGTTCCTAATGAAGCGCTAGTTCTGAATAGTGATTCAGCTGTCCACAGTTCCGACCTGTTCACGAGGCTTGCTGCTGATGCTAACCTCGGGTGGGTCCTTTGGTTACGCTCTGGCAACCTCCGTCCTCGACTGTTAGAGCAAAGGAAAGTCCTGCACTCGGACACACTGGCCATTACGTGGTGGTCCGGGCTGAGTCTGAGGATGCTCAGGTGGAGCCCTGAGGCTGAATGTCCAGCAGGCGCGCTGTGAGAATGTCCTGCGCTTGGGAACTGTGTTCCCTTGGGAACCTTGTGCTGCCCTGGAATTGTTCTACAGGCGCTCTGTGTTGCCTGTTTTTACCTGGAGGACATGCAGGTTGTTCATTGGTTGAAAGTTTCATGGGCATCAGAGGCCCACATGGGGTTAACCTGCACTACCAGTTCCTGATTGGCTGGTGATGAGTAACCATCAATACTACAGTATGTGATTGAAATATTTTATGTCATGTGTGGGTATTTCTCCCATGTATTAATCACAGGCAATGTCAACAGAATAGAAACATTCACCATTTACACCATTCATCGTTTACTGCAGTATTTTTTTCAAATTCAATGCATTTCTATTCCTTTTACCTTTTCTCAGTTTTTCCTTTCCAAACTTGTAAAGTCAGTATCTCCACCTTGTGGTCATTGTTAGTAATGTCTTATTTTGAGGGAACATTGTTTTTCAGGGCATTCAACAGTGCTAGATGTTTTTTAAATTGAAGGCCACTACTATACATAATGTGAGTTTGTTTAAAAAATAAAATGAAAGGAATGCATTTTTATGAGGAAAACAATGTTGATATTCCCAAGATAATCTTCCTTAAATCGTGTATTGCATCATTGGGACACTTTGTGGGCTTGAACTACAAAGATTTTCCTGTTCTATGGTACAAGATAAATAAAAACAAAAGCATGTATTTTATTTAGATTTTTTTAAAAACACATAAAATAACTAATAATTTATTTAGTTCACATAAGTGAAATCACTTTTAGTATATTTAGTCCCTAATGCACAATGCAATGATAATTTGTGCAACATGCACAGGTGTGTCTCAAAGGGCACAGTGTTCCATAATCCAGAGTGCTTCATAGTTTCATACTGCCAAAACATAAGCAGCTTTTGCATAGTAGACCAAATAATAGCAGAAAGGTAACAGCGATACCGCACTACAGCATAACTGTTTTTCTTTTTAATTTAGAAATAAAAACAGTATTTTTTCAAATTCAATGCATTTCTATTCCTTTTACATTAACACACCTTTGCCTTTCCTAACTTGTAAGGTCAATATCTCCACCTTGTGGTCATTGTTAGTAATGTCTTATTTTGAGGTAAACATTTTATTTCAATTCTCAATTTTGTGATTTTATTTTTATAGATTTGAATTGTTCATTCAGCAGTGCTAGATTGTTTTTAAATTGAAGGCCACTACTATACATAATATGAGTTAATTTAAAAAATAAAACGAAATGAAAGGAATGCATTTTTATGGGGAAAATAATGTTGATATTCCCATGATAATCTTCCTTAGATCATGTATTGCATCATTAGGACACTTTGTGGGCTTGAAATACAAAGATATTTCTGTTCTGTGGTACAAGATAAACAAAACAAAAACACATTTTTATGGAGGCAGACATGATGCTGAGTTTTAAACCGGGGATAATAGAGAATAAATGGAAGCTCTGAGTCCCTGCTTTCACGTGCATTTGGTTTTACGCTTGTAGTATGCACCATTTTGGAGATATGAATGAAAATATTCCATCAATTTTGTCAATATTTAAAAAGAGGTCTTTTATCTGAGGGTCTTTTATCTTACAGATTGTGTTTGAGGCTTGCTGTTGTAGCGGCAAGGCTTATTAAAGTACAGGAATTAAGTTGCTGCTCCCTTGCCAAACCTCTCTCTCCTTCATCTCAGTGGTGCTTGATACAGAGAGGCCATTCCATTTGGTTCACAATTAAGGTGTTTTTCTAGCTGATAGAGTGTCCTGATAAGGAACAACTCCCAAGGCTGAGACACATCAACCACCCTAACAAATGGTCGTCTCTGGCATCTTAAAGTCTGGGAGATTCCTAAAGAAAGTCTTATTCAAAGTTGTTTACAACTCTAAGGGCAGAGTGCATTGTTACTCATCATCTGCCGATCAGGAACTGGTAGGGCAGGTTAACCCCACGTGGGTCCCTGATGCCCATGAAACTTTCAACCAATGAATGACCGCAGTTTCTCCAGGTAAAACAGGCCGCACAGAGCGCCTCCTGAACATCTCTCGACTCAGCGCCTCCTGGACATTCTTATACTCAGAGCTCCTCCTGAAAATCCTCAGACTCAGCCCGGACCACCACGTAACGGCCAGTGTGTCCGAGTCCAGGACTTTCCTTTGTTCTAAGAGTCGAGAATGGAGATTGCCAGTGCGTAACCAAAGGATCCACCCAAGGTTAGCCAGCAGCAAGCCTCGTGAACAAGTCGGAACTGTGGACAGCTGAATCACTATTCAGAACTAGCGCTTCATCAGGAACGAACCGGTCTTCTTCCTGACCTGCTGGGACCTGCAGTCACTTTCCCCCTGTGCACAAACTCTGCTAGTAAGCCAGAACTAACTAGTCGGTCTTCAGAGAACCCACTGCTAGAGCATTGCAGCAGGAATCTCCCCCACCACGTCGCACGCCGCAACAGCACTGCTTGGCACCGAGCCAGAGGGCGCCGATTGGACACAGCAACAAGCCTGCCACTGCTTCTTTGTCCTCAGAAGATCTGAATCCACAGAGATTGGATGAGTATTCAACATTCTGCATTGCAGCTCGATAATTCAATTGTTACCTCAACCTGAGTTGATATCGATTTAATTCCTATGAGTAATGTACCTGCTTTTGAGTGTCTAGTGTAGTTGTAATCCAAGTTAATTTACGAAACGGTCTAAATGAATGATATACTGAATGTATGTCCCTCTTGGTATTTGTAACTCTTCGTAATTTAATATATACCTTTTGTATTCTGCTAACCATCACGATAAGATCTGTTATGTTTTTATGAACATTTTATGTATTAATAAATGTATTGTCGTGTATTAGTATCTGTGTGTGTGCGTTGTTTGAGTTATCCCACAAGGTTGATTCTAATACCATCAAAAGAATCATTTTGTGACTTAATGCTACAATTAATAACTGTCCCAGTAAATGCACAAACCCCTACATTTACTGGTGCCTCGTGAGAGGATGCCTACACTGTTTATGAAGCCTTCTGCCTTTGGCTCTACTTCATAGTATGTTTGCCACACAAATCTGTGCTTCTTCCCAGGTTCTTCCTCATTTAACTCATATAACTCATCTGTTTCTTTCTACCTATGTTTAATCAGTTCCAAGTCGATTGGATTATTATTCTTCTTAAGTTGGTCTTCTAGACATTGTCATTTTTTCTCCAATCTTCCATATTTTATACTCCCTCAGTTTCTTCTGAGTAGTAGTGATACCTATAGATACTGCTATAGATAGATATTGCCTTGGCAGCTTCCCAAGTATAGCAGGGTTCACTTCTTCGTTATCATTGTTCTCTAAATATGACTTGACTTCTTTTTTAATTTGATAATCACATATTTATGCTTGAGTATACCTGTATTCAGTCTCCAAACTGTATTTCTATGTCTTTATCTTGGTGTAAAATAAGATACACAGCTGAATGATCCGACAAATCACTGTTTTCTATTATACATTCTTCCACCTCATGCCTATTACTATTAAACATGAAAAGTCATCTATTCTGGAGTATGCTGAGTGTGGGACATTATGGAGTATGCTGAGTATTTAACATTAAATACCGCTTCTTTCAAATTTCCATACACAACCAGCAAATAATGGTGTGATATATATGCTGGCAACTTGAAAATATAAATCCAAACAACATGAACAGTAAACAAAAAACAATTTAAAAAAGAATGACTTCCACCGATGGGGTCAAACGGTGATCTGCTTCCTTCCCAGGAATGGAGGGGAAGT
>NW_028296878.1:85000-102500 GCF_055471065.1 Atractosteus spatula
AATGTCATATTGTCTGCTATAAAACTGATGTTTTCAACTCTATTGTAGAGATTCTAGAATCAACTAATAGAGAATTGAAATAAAAAAGGGCATAAGAAGACATTACCAACAACGACCACAAGACGGAGATATTGTCCAGACATTACCAACAACGACCACAAGATGGAGATCTTGTCCAAAGAGGCAAGAAGGGCAAAGCCGCGATAAGGTAAAATCATTTTTTGAAAGAGATTGCTGTCAGAATGCACATCCGTATCCCAAACAGAATCTCTAGAAAAATATGATCATTTGTGAAAAAGGCAAACGAGTGTCTGCTACAATATGATTGCTACATATCTGCATTTGTTGTTTTTTAAGGAGTAAGAGTGCAGGGGGTTTAAACCTGCAATCCAGTGTAGTGAAGTATTTCACAACACTACCTCTAGCACCTCTGGAAATAAATCCTCATAATGATTATTGCCCTGGGCATGTACCAAAAAATCAGTGAGCATATATATATATCACTGTGTTGAAGCTAGAGACACAGAATAACTGCAAACACAGTGTTCCTGCACTTCAAACTGTTCCTTGAAGGGCTCTCAAACCCCGAATTTCAGATGCCTAGCTGTATCGCTGATGTGTTGCACCTCAGAATCACTTTTAAACCTTACCTCTGGTATCTTTAATCCCTATTGCTCAACGCATGGTAAAAGTATTGCATACATGTGTCTGAAAATGAGCAATGGGCCCCTGAGAGACTCATTTGCCTGTTTCACAAATGATCGTATTTTACTAGAGATTCTGTTTGGGATTCAGATGTGCATTCGGACAGCAATCCCTTTCAAGAAATGATACGTTCTGGATGAGGTCAAAGGTGCTGGAACACTGTATTTCGGATGCGAATGTGTGTCTCCTGTAATGTCTTGGTACATGCCCAGGGCAGTGGCATATATAGATGTGCTCCTGTAATGTCTTGGTACATGCCCAGGGCAGTAAGCAGTCTGAGGATTTATTTCCAGACGGCATAGAGCAGTGAAGCAGTGAAGTAGTGCAACACACTGGATCATTATATTATTAGAATCTATTTGTTTAACATGCACGGGTCTGTCTCAATGGATGCAGTGCTCCTGAAAGGGCTCTCAAACCCTGCATTTCAGATGATTAGCTGTATCCCTCACATGTGGCACCTCAGAATGACTTCTACTTTATTCTGCTTAAATTATTACATTATACATAATTTGAGTTCATTTTTAAAAGTAAAAGGTAATGAAAGGAATGAAAGATATGTAGCAATCACATTGTAACAGGGGTGACAGTGACTTTTTGCTTGTACTAAGCATTAGTACCTAAGTCCACTAATGGACTTCTGGTACCTTTAGGGTACAGTGTTCCCTGAAGGGCTCTCAAACCCCGCATTTCAGATGCATAGCTGTATCGCTGATGTGTTGCACCTCAGAATCACTTTTAAACCTTACCTCTGGTATCTTTAATCCCTATTGCTCAACACATGGTGAAAGTATCGCATACATGTGTCTGAAAATGAGCAATGGGCCCCTGAGAGACTCATTTGCCTGTTTCACAAATGATCACATTTGACTAGAGATTCTGTTTGGGATTCAGTTGTGCATTCTGACAGCAATCCCTTTCAAAAAACGATACATTCTGGATGAGTTCAAAGTTGCAGGAACACTGTATTTAGGATGTCTTTGCAGATATTCTGTGTCTCTAGCTTCAACACAGTGATATATATATATATGCTCACTGATTTTTTGGTACATGCCCAAGTCAATAATCATTATGAGGATTTATTTCCAGATGTGCTAGAGGTAGTGTTGTGAAATACTTTATCACACTGGATTGCAGGTTTAAACCCCCTGCACTCTTACTCCTTAAAAACCAACAAATGCAGATATGTAGCAATCACATTGTAACAGGGGTGACAGTGACTTAATGCTTGTACTAAGCATTAGTACCAAAGTCCACTAGTGGACTTCTGGTACCTTTAGGGTACGGTGTTCCTTGAAGGGCTCTCAAACCCCGCATTTCAGATGCCTAGCTGTATCGCTGATGTGTTGCACCTCAGAATCACTTTTAAACCTTACATCTGGTATCTTTAATCCCTATTGCTCAACACATGGTGAAAGTATCGCATACATGTGTCTGAAAATGAGCAATGGGCCCCTGAGAGACTCATTTGCCTGTTTCACAAATGATCACATTTGACTAGAGATTCTGTTTGGGATTCAGTTGTGCATTCTGACAGCAATCCCTTTCAAAAAACGATACATTCTGGATGAGTTCAAAGGTGCAGGAACACTGTATTTAGGATGTCTTTGCAGATATTCTGTGTCTCTAGCTTCAACACAGTGATATATATATATATGCTCACTGATTTTTTGGTACATGCCAAGGGCAATAATCATTATGAGGATTTATTTCCAGATGTGCTAGAGGTAGTGTTGTGAAATACTTCAACACACTGGATTGCGGGTTTAAACCCCCTGCACTCTTACTCGTTAAAAACCAACAAATGCAATTCACTACTAAAAATTACTGCATTTTCTCCTAGAAAGAGCTCTCAATTAATGAAATGCCCCATTGAACTGGCCCTGATTATACAATGCAAGGAGAAGTCTTCTAAGCCAATACTTGTAACCAGAAAGAGGCTGTATTTCAATTATACAATATACAAAACAATACCATTTAACACAAAGATATAGTCCACACCTCAGCATGCACATGATGAGATTCTTGATATTAGATTAGTAAAAACAATATCAATGCACTGAGAGACGCTTAAGAATAAAGATGCATCAGCCTGACTGCATATTAGTTTTAAAGGGTTATCAGCAAATGCATTTAAAAGAAAAAATGTAAAGTCTTACCTCTTGATCGTAGTGGTGATTCAATATCCAGGACCTTAGTCAAGTCTCAGAGTTACTGTACCTCCTGTCTCAATTACAGGTGAAAAGTGAAAGGTATATTGCACTCAGCAGAAAGTTACCCCGAGCAAAGATTCCACCCATCCCAGAAAACAGCACTCCCCTTTGGCAAAGCAGTGGGTGGAGGAAGCCTTTGCTACCATTATCAAACACAGAAATCGTTATAATTTAATTTTAAAAACATGGCTAAGCATGGGTTTAAAGTATATTCAACGGTGCAGGTGCATTCAAAGAAATAGAGTTTCCCAAGCCCTCAGAAAGAATTACCATTTCTAAAGATGTCTAGTTTCAAGCATTAACATCCAAACTACCTGTCTTAGCTGGAGCAGGGAGTTTGCTAAGCCACCTGAAAGAATTACCATATCCAAAGATGTCTAGTTTCAAGCATTACCATCCAAAGTACCTGTCTTAGCTGGGCCAGGTAGTTTGCCAAGCCATGTGAAAGAATTACCATTTCCAAAGAAGTCTGTTGTAAGCCAGGTTCAATCATGACCATCCAAAGTACCGGTCGTCCCTTTGGGCGAGAGGGTTTCCTGTGTGTCTAGGATGTGTTCTTCCCTTAAACTTGGCCCTGATTATACAATAAAGGATAAGTAACCAGAAAGAGGTGGTATTTCGATTTTACAGTACATAAAAAATACATACATTCCACAGTGTTACAATATCACATTCCTGATATTAGATTAATTAAAAATATCAAGGCACTGAGGCTAATTAATAAAGATGCTTTTGACTGACTGGACCTTGGAGCAAGGTGTGTAAATTACAACAGACATCTTTAGAAATGGTAAATCTTTCAGGTGGCTTGGCAAATTTACTGCCCCACCTAAGACAGATACTTTGGATGTTAATGCTTGAAACTAGACATCACAACTGATCGTATTTTACTAGAGATTCTCTCTGGGATTCAGATGTGCATTCGGACAGCAATCCCTTTCAAGAAATGATACGTTCTGGATGAGGTCAAAGGTGCTGGAACACTGTATTTCGGATGCGAATGTGTGTCTGCATTTGTTGGTTTTTAAGGAGTAAGAGTGCAGGGGGTTTAAACCTGCAATCCAGTGTGATGAAGTATTTCACAACACTACCTCTAGCACATCTGGAAATAAATCCTCATAATGATTATTGCCCTGGGCATGTACCAAAAAATCAGTGAGCATATATATATATATATCACTGTGTTGAAGCTAGAGACACAGAATAACTGCAAACACATCATAAATACAGTGTTCCTGCAACTTTGAACTCATCCAGAATGTATCGTTTTTTGAAAGGGATTGCAGTCAGAATGCACAACTGAATCCCAAACAGAATCTCTAGTCAAATATGTTCATTTGTGAAACAGGCAAATGAGTCTCTCATGGGCCCATTGCTCTTTTTCAGACACATGTATGCAATACTTTTACCATGCGTTGAGCAATAGGGATTAAAGATACCAGATGTAAGGTTTAAAAGTGATTCTGAGGTGCAACACATCAGCGATACAGCTAGGCATCTGAAATGCGGGGTTTGAGAGCCCTTCAGGGAACACCGTACCCTAAAGGTACCAGAAGTCAACTAGTGGACTTAGGTACTAATGCTTAGTACAAGCATTAAGTCACTGCCACCCCTGTTACAATGTGATTGCTACATATCTTCCATTCCTTTCATTACCTTTTACTTTTAAAAATGAACTCAAATTGTGTATAATGTAATAATTTAAGTAGAATAAAGTAGAAGTCATTCTGAGGTGCCACATGTGAGGGATACAGCTAGGCATCTGAAATGCAGGGTTTGAGAGCCCTTTAAGGAGCACTGCATCCATTGAGACAGACCCGTGCATGTTAAACAAATACATTCTAATAATATAATGATCCAGTGTGTTGCACTACTTCACTGCTTCACTGCTCTATGCCGTCTGGAAATAAATCCTCAGACTGCTTACTGCCCTGGGCATGTACCAAGACATTACAGGAGCACATCTATATATGCCACTGCCCTGGGCATGTACCAAGACATTACAGGAGACACACAATCGCATCCGAAATACAGTGTTCCAGCACCTTTGACCTCATCCAGAACGTATCATTTCTTGAAAGGGATTGCTGTCAGAATGCACAACTGAATCCCAAACAGAATCTCTAGTCAAATATGATCATTTGTGAAACAGGCAAATGAGTCTCTCAGGGGCCCATTGCTCATTTTCAGACACATCTATGCAATACTTTCACCATGCGTTGGGCAATAGGGATTAAAGATACCAGAGGTAAGGTTTAAAAGTGATTCTGAGGTGCAACACATCAGCGATACAGCTAGGCATCTGAAATGCGGGGTTTGAGAGCCCTTCAGGGAACACCGTACCCTAAAGGTACCAGAAGTTTACTAGTACAAGAATTAAGTCACAGTCATCCCTGTTACAATGTGATTGCTACATATCTGCATTTGTTGGTTTTTAAGGAGTAAGAGTGCAGGGGGTTTAAACCTGCAATCCAGTGTGATGAAGTATTTCACAACACTACCTCTAGCACATCTGGAAATAAATCCTCATAATGATTATTGCCCTGGGCATGTACCAAAAAATCAGTGAGCATATATATATATAAACACATCCTAAATACAGTGCTCCTGCACCTAACAGTAACCCTAACCTACCTAATGATTTAAGTAGAATAGATTCTTATAATGTAATGATAAAGTGTGTTGCACTACTTCACTGCATCAAAGCTCTATGCCGTCTGGAAATAAATCCTCAGTCTACTTATTGCCCTGGGCATGTACCTATAAATCACTGAGCATATATATATATATCACTGTGTTGAAGCTAGAGACACAGAATCACTGCAAACACATCCTAAACACAGTGTTCTTGCACCTTTGACCTCATCCAGAACGTAACATTCTTCGAAAGGGATTGCTGTCCAAATGCACATCTGAATCCCAAACAGAATCTCTAGTAAAATATGATAATTTGTGAAACAGGCAAATGAGTGTCACAGGGGCCCATTCCTTATTGTTAGACACATATATACAAAGCTTTCACCATGCATTAAGCAATAGGGATTATAGACACCACAGGTAAGGTTAGAAGTCATTCTGAGGTGCCACATTTGAAGGATACAGCTAGGCATCTGAAATGCAGGGTTTAAGAGCCCTTCAGGAGCAATGCATCCTTTGAGACACACCTGTGCATGTTAAACAAATGATCATTTCCTTCAGCATTAGGGACTAAATATACTAAACGTATGATTCTAAAATGTTATTTTCACATATATTAATGTAATGTAATGCTTATGCTTTATAAACAAATCTAATTAAAAAAAGCTTAAGTTTTGTATTTATCTTGTACCATAGAACATGATTTTCTTTGTATTTCAAGCCCACAAAGTGTGCAAATGACGTACTACATGATATAAGGACGATTATCACATGCATATCGATATTATCTTTCTTATGAAAATGCATTCCTTTCATTACCTTTTACTTTTTAAAATGAACTCAAATTGTGTATAATGTAATAATTTAAGTAGAATAGATTCTAATCATATAATGATCCAGTGTGTTGCACTAGTTCACTGCTTCACTGCTCTATGCCGTCTGGAAATAAATCCTCAGACTGCTTACTGCCCTGGGCATGTACCAAGAAATTACAGGAACACATCAATATACAGTATATCACTGCGTTGAAGCAGGAGACACACAATCGCATCCTAAATACAGTGTTCCAGCACCTTTGACCTCATCCAGAACGTATCATTTCTTGAAAGGGATTGCTGTCCGAATGCACATCTGAATCCTAAACAGAATCTCTAGTAAAATACGATCAGTTGTGATGTCTAGTTTCAAGCATTAACATCCAAAGTACTTGTCTTAGGTGGGGCAGTAAATTTGCCAAGCCACCTGAAAGAATTACCATTTCTACAAATGTCTGTTGTAATTTACACACCTTGCTCCAAGGTCCAGTCAGTCAAAAGCATCTTTATTAATTAGCTTCAGTACCTTGATATTTTTTATTAATCTAATATCAGGAATCTCACCATGTGCACGCTGAGCTGTGGAATATATGTATTTTTTATGTACTGTAAAATTGAAATACCACCTCTTTCTGGTTACTTATCCTTTATTGTATAATCAGGGCCAAGTTTAAGGGAAGAACACATCCTAGACACACAGGAAACCCTCTCGCCCAAAGGGACGACCGGTACTTTGGATGGTCATGATTGAACCTGGCTTACAACAGACTTCTTTGGAAATGGTAATTCTTTCACATGGCTTGGCAAACTACCTGGCCCAGCTAAGACAGGTACTTTGGATGGTAATGCTTGAAACTAGACATCTTTGGATATGGTAATTCTTTCAGGTGGCTTAGCAAACTCCCTGCTCCAGCTAAGACAGGTAGTTTGGATGTTAATGCTTGAAACTAGACATCTTTAGAAATGGTAATTCTTTCTGAGGGCTTGGGAAACTCTATTTCTTTGAATGCACCTGCACCGTTGAATATACTTTAAACCCATGCTTAGCCATGTTTTTAAAATTAAATTATAACGATTTCTGTGTTTGATAATGGTAGCAAAGGCTTCCTCCACCCACTGCTTTGCCAAAGGGGAGTGCTGTTTTCTGGGATGGGTGGAATCTTTGCTCGGGGTAACTTTCTGCTGAGTGCAATATACCTTTCACTTTTCACCTGTAATTGAGACAGGAGGTACAGTAACTCTGAGACTTGACTAAGGTCCTGGATATTGAATCACCACTACGATCAAGAGGTAAGACTTTACATTTTTTCTTTTAAATGCATTAGCTGATAACCCTTTAAAACTAATATGCAGTCAGGCTGATGCATCTTTATTCTTAAGCGTCTCTCAGTGCATTGATATTGTTTTTACTAATCTAATATCAAGAATCTCATCATGTGCATGCTGAGGTGTGGACTATATCTTTGTGTTAAATGGTATTGTTTTGTATATTGTATAATTGAAATACAGCCTCTTTCTGGTTACAAGTATTGGCTTAGAAGACTTCTCCTTGCATTGTATAATCAGGGCCAGTTCAATGGGGCATTTCATTAATTGAGAGCTCTTTCTAGGAGAAAATGCAGTAATTTTTAGTAGTGAATTGCATTTGTTGGTTTTTAACGAGTAAGAGTGCAGGGGGTTTAAACCCGCAATCCAGTGTGTTGAAGTATTTCACAACACTACCTCTAGCACATCTGGAAATAAATCCTCATAATGATTATTGCCCTTGGCATGTACCAAAAAATCAGTGAGCATATATATATATATCACTGTGTTGAAGCTAGAGACACAGAATATCTGCAAAGACATCCTAAATACAGTGTTCCTGCACCTTTGAACTCATCCAGAATGTATCGTTTTTTGAAAGGGATTGCTGTCAGAATGCACAACTGAATCCCAAACAGAATCTCTAGTCAAATGTGATCATTTGTGAAACAGGCAAATGAGTCTCTCAGGGGCCCATTGCTCATTTTCAGACACATGTATGCGATACTTTCACCATGTGTTGAGCAATAGGGATTAAAGATACCAGATGTAAGGTTTAAAAGTGATTCTGAGGTGCAACACATCAGCGATACAGCTAGGCATCTGAAATGCGGGGTTTGAGAGCCCTTCAAGGAACACCGTACCCTAAAGGTACCAGAAGTCCACTAGTGGACTTTGGTACTAATGCTTAGTACAAGCATTAAGTCACTGTCACCCCTGTTACAATGTGATTGCTACATATCTGCATTTGTTGGTTTTTAAGGAGTAAGAGTGCAGGGGGTTTAAACCTGCAATCCAGTGTGATGAAGTATTTCACAACACTACCTCTAGCACATCTGGAAATAAATCCTCATAATGATTATTGACTTGGGCATGTACCAAAAAATCAGTGAGCATATATATATATCACTGTGTTGAAGCTAGAGACACAGAATATCTGCAAAGACATCCTAAATACAGTGTTCCTGCAACTTTGAACTCATCCAGAATGTATCGTTTTTTGAAAGGGATTGCAGTCAGAATGCACAACTGAATCCCAAACAGAATCTCTAGTCAAATATGTTCATTTGTGAAACAGGCAAATGAGTCTCTCAGGGGCCCATTGCTCATTTTCAGACACATGTATGCGATACTTTTACCATGCTTGAGCAATAGGGATTAAAGATACCAGAGGTAAGGTTTAAAAGTTATTCTGAGGTGCAACACATCAGCGATACAGCTAGGCATCTGAAATGCGGGGTTTGAGAGCCCTTCAGGGAGCACCGTACCCTAAAGGTACCAGAAGTCCACTAGTGGACTTAGGTACTAATGCTTAATACAAGCATTAAGTCACTGTCACTCCTGTTACATTGTGATTGCTATATATCTTCCATTCCTTTCATTACCTTTTACTTTTTAAAATGAACTCAAATTGTGTATAATGTAATAATTTAAGTAGAATAAAGTAGAAGTCATTCTGAGGTGCCACATGTGAGGGATACAGCTAAGCATCTGAAATGTAGGGTTTGAGAGCCCTTTCAGGAGCACTGCATCCATTGAGACAGACCCGTGCATGTTAAACAAATGATCATTTCTTTCAGCATTAGAGACTAAATATACTAAACGTATGATGCTAAAACGTTATTTTCACATATATTAATGTAATAAATGATTGCTTATGCTTTATAAACAAATCTAATTAAAATAAAAGCTTAAGTTTTGTATTTATCTTTTACCATAGAACATGATTTTCTTTGTATTTCAAGCTCACAAAGTGACCAAATGACGCACTACATGATATAAGGAAGATTATCACATGCATATCGGTATTATCTTTCTTATGAAAATGCATTCCTTTCATTACCTTTTACTTTTAAAATGAACTCCAATTGTGTAGAATGTAATAATTTAAGTAGAATAGATTCCAATAATATAATGATCCAGTATGTTGCACTGGCCTGGTCAGCCTGGCCTGGGGGATGGTGCACATAGCACTTTCAGTGCTGGAGGTGTTAATGGGGGAGGTGTTGGAGATTGGCAGCTGTGGGGGATGGCTGGGTGAGTAGCTATCAGGGTTTGTAGCTTTTCCTTTGCATCTTGTCCTCTGGGGCCATGATTAAGAGGGACGGCCGGGGGCATTCGTATTGCATTCGTAAATTGTATTTGTTGGTTTTTAAGGAGTAATAGTGCAGGGGGTTTAAACCTGCAATCCAGTGTGATGAAGTATTTCACAACACTACCTCTAGCACATCTGGAAATAAAACCTCATAATGATTATTGCCCTGGGCATGTACCAAAAGATCAGGGAGCATATATATATATCACTGTGTTGAAGCTAGAGATACAGAATAACTGCAAACACATCCTAAATACAGTGTTCCTGCACCTTTGAACTCATCCAGAATGTATCGTTTTTTGAAAGGGATTGCTGTCAGAATGCACAACTGAATCCCAAACAGAATCTGTAGTCAAATATGATCATTTTTGAAACAGGCAAATGAGTCTCTCAGGGGCCCATTGCTCATTTTCAGACACATGTATGCAATACTTTCACCATGTGTTGAGCAATAGGGATTAAAGATACCAGATGTAAGGTTTAAAAGTGATTCTGAGGTGCAACACATCAGCGATACAGCTAGGCATCTGAAATGCGGGGTTTGAGAGCCCTTCAGGGAACACCGTACCCTAAAGGTACCAGAAGTCCACTAGTGGACTTAGGTACTAATGCTTAGTACAAGCAAAAAGTCACTGTCACCCCTGTTACAATGTGATTGCTACATATCTTTCATTCCTTTCATTACCCTTTACTTTAAAAAATGAACTCAAATTGTGTATAATGTAATAATTTAAGTAGAATAAAGTAGAAGTCATTCTGAGGTGCCACATGTGAGGGATACAGCTAGGCATCTGAAATGCAGGGTTTGAGAGCCCTTTCAGGAGCACTGCATCCATTGAGACAGACCCGTGCATGTTAAACAAATAGATTCTAATAATATAATGATCCAGTGTGTTGCACTACTTCACTGCTTCACTGCTCTATGCCGTCTGGAAATAAATCCTCAGACTGCTTACTGCCCTGGGCATGTACCAAGAAATTACAGGAGCACATCAATATACAGTATATCACTGCGTTGAAGCAGGAGACACACAATCGCATCCTAAATACAGTGTTCCAGCACCTTTGACCTCATCCAGAACGTATCATTTCTTGAAAGGGATTGCTGTCCGAATGCACATCTGAATCCCAAACAGAATCTCTAGTAAAATACGATCAGTTGTGATGTCTAGTTTCAAGCATTAACATCCAAAGTACCTGTCTTAGGTGGGGCAGTAAATTTGCCAAGCCACCTGAAAGAATTACCATTTCTAAAGATGTCTGTTGTAATTTACACACCTTGCTCCAAGGTCCAGTCAGTCAAAAGCATCTTTATTAATTAGCCTCAGTGCCTTGATATTTTTTATTAATCTAATATCTAATATCTAATCTAATAGCATGTGCATGCTGAGCTGTGGAAAGTATGTATTTTTTTATGTACTGTAAAATCGAAATACCACCTCTTTCTGGTTACTTATCCTTTATTGTATAATCAGGGCCAAGTAAAACTAAATCAGTGTCACCTGCTGGGTTCAAAACGCCTTCAGGGGACACCAAATAGGAGGCACTGGACTATAAATACCCATCCATGTTATAACACACTTACCAAGGGTTTTTTAGTTTAACTCTGAGCTTTGAGAGATTTAATACCTATGGTACCCATATTCACCCTTTATTTAAGGGAAGTACACATCCTAGACACACAGGAAACCCTCTCGCCCCAAGGGACGACCGGTACTTTGGATGGTCATGATTGAACCTGGCTTACAACAGACTTCTTTGGATATGGTAATTCTTTCAGGTGGCTTAGCAAACTCCCTGCTCCAGCTAAGACAGGTACTTTGGATGTTAATGCTTGAAACTAGACATCTTTAGAAATGGCAATTCTTTCTGAGGGCTTGGGAAACTCTATTTCTTTGAATGCACTTGCACCGTTGAATATACTTTAAACCCATGCTTAGCCATGTTTTTAAAATTAAATTATAACGATTTCTGTGTTTGATAATGGTAGCAAAGGCTTCCTCCACCCACTGCTTTGCCAAAGGGGAGTGCTGTTTTCTGGGAGGGGTGGAGTCTTTGCTCGGGGTAACTTTCTGCTGAGTGCAATATAACTTTCACTTTTCACCTGCAATCGAGACAGGAGGTACAGTAACTCTGAGACTTGACTAAGGTCCTGGATATTGAATCACCACTACGATCAAGAGGTAAGACTTTATATTTTTACTTTTAAATGCATTTGCTGATAACCTTTTAAAACTAATATGCAGTCAGGCAGATGCATCTTTATTCTTAAGCGTCTCTCAGTGCATTGATATTGTTTTTACTAATCTAATATCAAGAATCTCATCATGTGATTAATTGATTAATTGCAATAGTGTAACTGCAAATGAATATAGATGAGAATGTATGTTTGTTCATATGCAATGGCATGAGCAGTTTCTCATTGCAGTGGATTTTCAGGGCCAATTCATCTTCCATCTTATACTGAATATGAAAGGTAGTTGTTTCTATATGGACTCAGTCTTTGGAATTTGTATATATATATATTTCAGTGATCCCTCAGCCATTCCTTCTGTATTGTAATTCAATTTCTCTTTTAAAATTCCTTCCCCACTTCTAGGACCTGCAGTTGCTGAACTCCACAATGGCTCCTATTGGAAAGTCTGTGACTGAGACCAAGTAAGTGTTCACTTTTTTATGAAACCATTATTTATTTTGGAGCAATGACCAATTCTTATATAAATACAATGAAATCATTATGCTCAAACTATGAGAGAGAAAATTAAGGATAATTTAAGAAATCAGTCTTAGCTTGTTTCTATACACAGATGGTATAATTTATTTTCAAAGGAAACCCGCGAGGATTCCCCTGGTGTGCAAGATGTGCCTGAATACTTTTGATCAGCTTCCTGCTCACTTGAAGAGGGCGTGTATGAAGCACGCCACGGCAGAAGAGATCAGGATGGCCTCTCAACAGGCGAGGGAGGACATGATGAATCACCTGAAGAACGGGGTCATCGTGGATTACCACAGAATAGAAATTGTGTCTGGTGAGGCAAACAGGATAGCGGTTGTAAGACTGCTAGAGTCCTCGGGCCTTTTTGTACGTGGGAAGCCTGAAGACACATTGGCACGGTGAGATATTTTTAATATGTAAGGCTTCTGTAGTTTCTTTTTGAAATCACTGTTACAACATATTATGTAAAAGCATGTTGAAAAGAATCTACCTGCATTCCAGCGGCCCTGAGCAAGAGGCCACTGTCCAGGAGGAAGAGATGCCAGAGGCTGCTCCAGAAACTGAAGCAGAAGCGGAGGAGGAAGGGGAAGATGGGGAACAGTAAGACTCTCTGCTCAATAGGGTTTCTAGTGCTTTATTTTTTATTTGCACGTTGTATGTATAAAATTAGATTTTGTTTCACAGAGGCAAGAAAAAATGTAGCCTTAATTGGGATGTCAGTGAATTGGTAGATATACACATTCACACAGGGCCACATCTAAAGCCATTTTCTCCCAGAAGCCAACTAAGAAAACGGAAACACTTATAATACATGTAATTGTCCATGTGTCTTATATCTACAGGGTGTCAGTTAAAGGTAATCTAAAAGCTCTCCGAAAAAGAGTTGCCCTGGCTGGACTTTACAGAAAACACTCTCTTGATTCTCCTCTCCTGGCTGGCTTTAAACAATACCTTATCCAGGGCCTGGGAATGGTAAACTGCTCCAAGGAGGTAGGTATTTGGTACATGGTTTTACTCGGCTTAAACTTCACAGGATGTTGGTCATAAAAATAATGACTTTCTCTATATATGTTTTTCAGGTTGAAAATGTCTCCAGGTTCCTGTTTTTTATGGATCCATCAGATGTTTCCTTAAGTTTTCTGAAGGACCTTTCCAAAATGCAGACATTTGTTTCCCAGTTGAAGATGACTGGGTTGTCTCACCAGACCATTGCAGGTTATATCATTAATATCAGCAGATTCCTGCTCTTCATCCGAAAAAACACTAACCTGCAAGTGGAGGATCCCAGTCTAGCTAAGAGTTTAATAGACTTCCAGAGCAATCTAAAGGATATAAAAAAGAGAAACAACAAGAGTGTCAGACAGGAAATAACCAGAAAGAGGTACTTTACTTATTAAATGTTGGTTCAACTTGTACTTGCTTTTCTATTCAAACACATGAATTTTGCCTTTTGGAGGCTGATAGTATTGTTCTCTCTCCCCCAGACTAACACAGCTGCAGAGTCCTCCACCTAAACTAAGCGATTGCTTGAAGGTGTTGAGTGTTGCAAAGAAAGATGTGCAGCGGATACTGGGCAAGACACACGCCTCTGCAGACATCACCACAAGTGAACGGATTGTTGTGATGCTTTACCTGCAGGCCATTCTCCAGCTGAAGCACCTTCAGCGCCCAGGGGTGGTAAAGAATATGACAGTAAGCATCCCTTCATACAACCAAGAATTTTGATTATAGATGTTCTTTTCGAGAAATTGTTTTTAATTAATATTTGTACTAAAAAAATCTTCTGAATTCAGGTCCTGGATTGGATACGGCGAAAAATTGTTGTGAATAAAAGTGGGCAAAACAGGGTAATAATCTCTGTCAAAGAGCGCATGGCTGCAACTCAGCGACTAGCTTCCTTTGCACTAAATGAAGAAGAGGAAAAGGTGAGTTGAAGGTTATATTTTGATATTTCATTGCTAAAAACTGTCTTTAGCATTCAATGGTATGTGAAGAATACTGCATTTAAACTGCATTTTTATTTTTTTTATTTTCTCAGATGTTTCACTGCTACTTCATTAACTTACGCTGTGATGCAAACTGCAGGATGGAAATAGAACATTTTTTTGTGTATGCAGGAGGAGAACCAGTTCACAATCCTACCTATGATCTGCGAAGACTGCATGAGAAGTAAATTGAATTATATAATTATTTTGATGTATTTTCTTTTTACTTTTCTGTGGCTTGAAAACAACTATTTTATATATGTTTGTTTTGCAGGTACCACCTACCACTGATTACTTGCTATGTTGCAAGAAGGGCATTTGAAATGGAAATAAAGAAGCTACCTATTGATCAGAAAACTGTCCTGAATGATTATTTAGGTGTTTCAAATGGAACTGTTGAAAACCTAGCCAGAAGGCTGACAGATGAGGACATGTGCTCAGCCAGCGAACTAATTCATGGCATTGTAGAAGCAGGATCTCTGTAAGTGTCACAGTGATATCCAAATTCAGTATTTGAAAGTCAATATTTAGGATAAACATAAATTTCTCATATTTTTTTAAACTTCAGTTCATCATCAGGAGAGCAATCTTCAGGCTATGGACAAGAACGTACAGCTGCTATACGGTAAGTTTTAATTCAATATCCCTCTTTCAGTTACCTTTTAGCCACTCTGTCTTAGATCTGAGATATTTAAGTTTTCTTTTTATAAATAGGTCCACTGTGGCAGCTGCTGCATATAGATGCCCAAAGATGGATGATGCTGCAGCCTTCCAGAAGCTGATACAGATTTTTCCCGTGACATTAGATGGGCAGCCTCCTAGAAAGAAAGAGCGCCTGAGAGTGACCGGCATTCACGATCGCCACTGTTACAATAGATGGAGAGCTGAGCAGAGGAAAAGGAGGCAACAGAACATATTCGGTAAGAACAGGATTTCTTCCCTTTTTAAAGAGTAATATTTCAAGAGTCTATTACTGGATATATTCTTTGGGTGGATTTCTGATATCTCACTACAGATCAATACAATAGACGGTTACCAACAGAAAGCCAAGTGACCCATTATATAGAAAAAATGGGATGGTCAACCAATACACCAGCTGTGTCCGAGGTACTTCAGAACTGGAAGCCGCATGTAGAAGTCCAACCAAATGGCAAGGACATTGAAAATCTGGTAAAACTCCAAACCTGGAGAGGCCTGCACATCGTTGACGATCCTGTGAAAGGGAAGAAGGTTATAACTTCCAGGCGTTTCCAGAAGGGAGAGGTGGTATGTGATTACCATGGCAAGGTTATCACAAAGACAGCTGGAGAAGCCCTAATGGCACAGATGGCAGAAGGAGACATGGGATATCTATTCTTTTTTGATGGACCTAAACAAAAAATGTGCATTGATTCGCGTGAAGAACACTGCACCTGCCACCCGGATATGGACACAATTGGAAGGCGCATAAATCATTCAAACAAAAAAGCCAACCTCAGACCAATTAAAGAATCTTTTGTAATTGACGAAAAGACTGACATAACAATTCTGTTCTTGGCAAAAAGAGAGATTGTAGTGGGAGAAGAGCTCCTATATGATTACGGTGTCTCCAGGAAGTCGTTTAATGGAGAAGGACAATCTCTGGAGTGGTTGGACGAATGATCATAAAATAAAGCTTTTATCTCCTCTGCCTCTCCACGGCAGAGGAGATCAGGATGACCTCTCAACAGGCGAGGAAGGACATGATAAATCACCTGAAAAACGGGGTCATCGTGGATTACAACAGAATAGAGATCGTGTCTGGTGAGGCAAACAGGACAGTGGTTGTAAGACTGCTGGAGTCCTTGGGCCTTTTTGTACATGGGAAGCCTGAAGACACATTGGCACGGTGAGATATTTTTAATTTGTAAGGCTTCTGTAGTTTCTTTTTGAAATCATTGTTACAACATATTATGTAAAAGCATGTTGAAAAGAATCTACCTAATAAAATAAAATAAATATGCCAACCTGTATCACAATCACAAACCCCTACTCTTAAGGGCGCTCCAGCCCTTCCTGATTTGCCTCATTCCCCGCATCTGTTCCTTGTTCCTACCCTGTTTCAGTTCAACTTTAAAAGCCAGGTGCTCACTTCACTCGAGGCTCTGCACCTGATCTCCGCATCGTGTGAGCCCGGGTCCTGGTTGTGCCTGGCTCCGTTGTGTTTTTAGCTTCCTGCTCCTGTTCCTGTTCCATTTGTTACTGCTAAAAAATGCCACATGCTTTAAACAAAACAAAAAAAGATTTAAAGATGTGAACCATTTCTTAAATTTGTTGACACTATCTGAACAGCACAGCATTCCCAGAATGGACAATGGAGTTTTCAGCAGCATTAGACGGGCAGCCTCTTGGGAAGAGAGAAGGAATGAGACCGACTGGACTTCATTAATGACACCGTTCTTATTGAAAGAGAACAGAAAGATAAGTCTGGATAATAATTCTTACTCTGATTTTATTATTTTCTTTCATTATCTACAAAATAGATTTTTGATAAGCTTCTTTTGAAACTGCCCAACATTACCAAACAGAAGAATGTTTCGGCAGGACACCATTTGTGCATCAAAAGCACTGGAGAGGTATATATGACAGCCTATTTTCTGCCACTGAAATACTAATTGCTTCATTTCAGTTCATCCTTAGGCGAGCAGAAGAAAAAGAAGTTTGATGGAATTAGATGGAATTCCTCTTGGGAAGAAAGATAACAGAGACTGACTGGACTTCAAGAACAGCACCTTTCTGATTCACAGCGAACAGAACACAAAAGATGAGTCTAGGGAACAATTGCTTTATTT
>NW_028296878.1:107500-112500 GCF_055471065.1 Atractosteus spatula
AGTTTACACCGTTTTGGAGAAATTAACGAAAATATCTTATCCGTTTGGTCAATATACTAAAAGTTTGGAATCATATTCTTATGATGCCAGACATGATGCTGCTTTAAAACCGGGGTTAATGGACATTAAATGAAAGCTCTGGGTCTCTGCTTTCATATGCATTGGGTTTTAAGTTTTTAGTATGCACCATTTTGGAGAAATTAACGTAAATATGTCATCCGTTTTGTCAATATTCTAAAATATTTGACTCATATTCTTATGATGGCAGACATGATGCTGCGTTTAAAACCGGGGTTAATGGACATTAAATGAAAGCTCTGGGTCTCTGCTTTCATATGCATTTGGTTTTAAGCTTGTAGTTTGCACCGTTTTGGAGAAATTAACGAAAATATGTCATTCGTTTGGTCAATTTTCCAAAATATTAAACACATTTTTATTTGATTGCAGACATGATGCTGCGTTTAAAACCGGGGTTAATGGGCTTTAAATGAAAGCTCTGGGTCTCTGCTTTCACATGCATTGCGTTTTAAGCTTGTGGTCTGCACCGTTTTGGAGAAGTTAACGAAAATATGTCATCCGTTTGGTCAATATTCTAAAATATTGGACTCATATTCCTATGATGGCAGACATGATGCTGAATTTTAAACCGGGGTTTATGAACATTAAATGAAAGCCCTGGGACTCTGCTTTCACATAAATTGGGTTTTAAGCTTGTAGTTTGCACCGTTTTGGAGAAATTAACGAAAAGTTGTCATTTGTTTGGTCAATATTCTAAAATATAGGACTCACATTCTTATGATGGCAGACATAATACTGCGTTTAAAACCGGGGTTAATGGACATTAATTGAAAGCTCTGGGTCTCTGCTTTCATATGCATTGGGTTTTAAGCTTGTAGTATGCACCGTTTTGGAGAAATTAACGTAAATATGTCATCCTTTTGGTCAATATTCTAATATATTGGACTCATATTCTTATGATGGCAGACATGATGCTGCGTTTAAAACCGGGGTTAATGGACATTAAATGAAAGGTCTGGATCTCTGCTTTCTCATGCATTTGGTTTTAAGCTTGTAGTTTGCACCGTTTTGGAGAAATTAACGAAAATATATCATTCGTTTGATCAATATTCTAAAATATTGGACTAATATTCTTATGATGGCAGACATGATGCTGCGTTTAAAACCGGGGTTAAAGGACACTAAATGAAAGCTCTGTGTCTCTGCTTTCGTATGCATTTGGTTTTAAGCTTGTAGTTTGCACCGTTTTGGAGAAATTAACGAAAATATGTCATACGTTTGATCAATATTCTAAAATATTGGACTCATATTCTTATGATGGCAGACATGATGCTGCGTTTAAAACCGGGGTTAATGGGCTTTAAATGAAAGCTCTGGGTCTCTGCTTTCATATGCATTTGGTTTTAAGCTTTTAGTTTGCACCGTTTTGGAGAAATTAACGAAAATATGTCATTCGTTTGGTCAATTTTCCAAAATATTAAACACATTTTCATTTGATGGCAGACATGATGCTGCGTTTAAAACCGCGGTTAAAGGACATTAAATGAAAGCTCTGTGTCTCTGCTTTCATATGCATTGGGTTTTAAGCTTGTAGTATGTACCGTTTTGGAGAAATTAACGGAAATATGTCATCCGTTTGGTCAATATTCTAAAATATTGGACTCATATTCTTATGATGGTGACATGATGCTGCGTTTAAAACCGGGGTTAATGGACATTAAATGAAAGCTCTGGATCTCTGCTTTCTCATGCATTTGGTTTTAAGCTTGTAGTTTGCACCGTTTTGGAGAAATTAACGAAAATATGTCATTCGTTTGATCAATATTCTAAAATATTGGACTCATATTCTTATGATGGCAGACATGATGCTGCGTTTAAAACCGGGGTTAATGGGCTTTAAATGAAAGCTCTGGGTCTCTGCTTTCATATGCATTTGGTTTTAAGCTTGTAGTTTGCACCATTTTGGAGAAATTAACGAAAATATGTCATTCGTTTGGTCAATTTTCCAAAATATTAAACACATTTTTATTTGATGGCAGACATGATGCTGCGTTTAAAACCGCGGTTAAAGGACATTAAATGAAAGCTCTGTGTCTCTGCTTTCATATGCAATGGGTTTTAAGCTTGTAGTATGTACCGTTTTGGAGAAATTAACGGAAATATGTCATCCGTTTGGTCAACATTCTAAAATATTGGACTCATATTCTTATGATGGTGACATGATGCTGCGTTTAAAACCGGGGTTAATGGACATTAAATGAAAGCTCAGGATCTCTGCTTTCTCATGCATTTGGTTTTAAGCTTGTAGATTGTACCGTTTTGGAGAAATTAACCGAAATATGTCATCCGTTTGATCAATATTCTAAAATATTGGACTCATATTCTTATGATGGCAGACATGATGCTGCGTTTAAAACCGGGGTTAATGGACATTAAATGAAAGCTCTGGGTCTCTGCTTTCATATGCATTTGGTTTTAAGCTTGTAGTTTTCACCGTTTTCGAGAAATTAACGAAAATATGTCATTCGTTTGGTCAATATTCCAAAATATTAAACACATGTTTATTTGATGACAGACATGATGCTGCGTTTAAAACCGGGGTTAAAGGACATTAAATGAAAGCTCTGGGTCTCTGCTTTCATATGAATTGGGTTTTAAGCTTGTAGTATGCACCGTTTTGGAGAAATTAACGGAAATATGTCATCCGTTTGGTCAATATTCTAAAATATTAGACTCATATTCTTATGATGGCAGACATGATGCTGCTTTTAAATCCGGGGTTAATGGACATTAAATGAAAGCTCTGGGTCTCTGCTTTCATATGCATTTGGTTTTAAGCTTGTAGTTTGCACCGTTTTGGAGAAATTAACGAAAATATGTCATACGTTTGTTCAATATTCTATAATATTGGACTCATATTCTTATGATGGCAGACATGATGCTGCGTTTAAAACCGGGGTTAATGGGCTTTAAATGAAAGCACTGGGTCTCTGCTTTCATATGCATTTGGTTTTAAGCTTGTACTTTGCACCGTTTTGGAGAAATTAACGAAAATATGTCATTCGTTTGGTCAATTTTCCAAAATTTTAAACACATTTTCATTTGATGGCAGACATGATGCTGCGTTTAAAACCGCGGTTAAAGGACATTAAATGAAAGCTCTGTGTCTCTGCTTTCATATGCAATGGGTTTTAAGCTTGTAGTATGTACCGTTTTGGAGAAATTAACGGAAATATGTCATCCGTTTGGTCAACATTCTAAAATATTGGACTCATATTCTTATGATGGTGACATGATGCTGCGTTTAAAACCGGGGTTAATGGACATTAAAAGAAAGCTCTGGGTCTCTGCTTTCACATGCATTTGGTTTTAAGCTTGTAGATTGCACCGTTTTGGAGAAATTAACGGAAATATGTCATCCGTTTGGTCAATATTCTAAAATATTGGACTCAAATTCTTATGATGGCAGACATGATGCTGCTTTTAAATCCGGGGTTAATGGACATTAAATGAAAGCTCTGGGTCTCTGCTTTCATATGCATTTGGTTTTAAGCTTGTAGTTTGCACCGTTTTCGAGAAATTAACGAAAATATGTCATTCGTTTGGTCAATTTTCCAAAATATTAAACACATTTTTATTTGATGGCAGACATGATGCTGCGTTTAAAACCGGGGTTAAAGGACATTAAATGAAAGCTCTGGGTCTCTGCTTTCACATGCATTTGGTTTTAAGCTTGTAGTATACACCGTTTTGGAGAAATTAACGAAAATATGTCATCCGTTTGGTCAATATTCTAAAATATTGGACTCATATTCTTATGATGGTGACATGATGCTGCGTTTAAAACCGGGGTTAATGGAGATTAAATGAAAGCTCTGGGTCTCTGCTTTCACATGCATTTGGTTTTAAGCTTGTAGATTGCACCGTTTTGGAGAAATTAACGAAAATATGTCATACGTTTGGTCAATATTCTAAAATATTGGACTCATATTCTTATGATGGCAGACATGATGCTGCTTTTAAACCCGGGGTTAATGGACATTAAATGAAAGCTCTGGGTCTCTGCTTTCACATGCATTTGGTTTTAAGCTTGTAGTATGCACCGTTTTGGAGAAATTAACGGAAATATGTCATCCGTTAGGTAAATTTTCCAAAATATTGGACTCATTTTCTTATGATGGCAGACATGATGCTGCTTTTAAACCCGGGGTTAATGGACATTAAATGAAAGCTCTGGGTCTCTGCTTTCACATGCATTTGGTTTTAAGCTTGTAGTATGCACCGTTTTGGAAATATTAATAAAAATATGCCATCCGTTTCGTCAAAATTCGAAAATATTGGACTCATTCTTATGATGGCAGACATGATGTTGCGTTTAAAACCGGGGTTAATGGACATTAAATGAAAGCTCTGTGTCTCTGCTTTCATATGCATTGGGTTTTAAGCTTGTAGTATACACCGTTTTGGAGAAATTAACGGAAATATGTCATCCTTTTGGTCAATATTCTAATATATAGGACTCATATTCTTATGATGGCAGACATGATGCTGCGTTTAAAACCGGGGTTAATGGACATTAAATGAAAGCTCTGGGTCTCTGCTTTCATATGCATTGGGTTTTAAGCTTGTAGTATGCACCGTTTTGGAGAAATTAACGGAAATATGTCATTCGTTTGGTCAATTTTTTAAATATTAAACAAATTTTCATTTGATGACAGACATGATCCTGCGTTTAAAACCGGGGTTAATGGACATTAAATGAAAGCTCTGGGTCTCTGCTTTCATATGCATTGGGTTTTAAGCTTGTAGTATGCACCGTTTTGGAGAAATTAACCGAAATATGTCATCCGTTTGGTCAATATTCTAAAATATTGGACTCATATTCTTATGATGGTAGACCTGATGCTCCGTTTAAAGCCGGGGTTAATGGACATTAAATGAAAGCTCTGTGTCTCTGCTTTCGTATGCATTTGGTTTTAAGC
>NW_028296878.1:197500-200000 GCF_055471065.1 Atractosteus spatula
ACTAAGTCCCCCGGGTGACCAGGCCCCTATAAAGCCGATCGTAAAAAAGACTAAGTCCCCCGGGTGACCAGGCCTCCGAAAAGCCGATCGTAAAAAAGACTAAGTCCCCCGGATGACCAGGCCCCTATAAAGCCGATCGTAAAAAAGACTAAGTCCCCCGGGTGACCAGGCCCCTATAAAGCCGATCGTAAAAAAGACTAAGTCCCCCGGGTGACCAGGCCCCTATAAAGCCGATCGTAAAAAAGACTAAGTCCCCCGGGTGACCAGGCCCCTATAAAGCCGGTCGTAAAAAAGACTAAGTCCCCCGGGTGACCAGGCCCCTATAAAGCCGATCGTAAAAAAGACTAAGTCCCCCGGGTGACCAGGCCCCTATAAAGCCGATCGTAAAAAAGACTAAGTCCCCCGGGTGACCAGGCCTCCGAAAAGCCGATCGTAAAAAAGACTAAGTCCCCCGGGTGACCAGGCCCCTATAAAGCCGATCGTAAAAAAGACTAAGTCCCCCGGGTGACCAGGCCCCTATAAAGCCGGTCGTAAAAAAGACTAAGTCCCCCGGGTGACCAGGCCCCTATAAAGCCGGTCGTAAAAAAGACTAAGTCCCCCGGGTGACCAGGCCCCTATAAAGCCGATCGTAAAAAAGACTAAGTCCCCCGGGTGACCAGGCCCCTATAAAGCCGATCGTAAAAAAGACTAAGTCCCCCGGGTGACCAGGCCCCTTTAAAGCCGATCGTAAAAAAGACTAAGTCCCCCGGGTGACCAGGCCCCTATAAAGCCGATCGTAAAAAAGACTAAGTCCCCCGGGTGACCAGGCCCCTATAAAGCCGATCGTAAAAAAGACTAAGTCCCCCGGGTGACCAGGCCCCTATAAAGCCGATCGTAAAAAAGACTAAGTCCCCCGGGTGACCAGGCCCCTTTAAAGCCGATCGTAAAAAAGACTAAGTCCAGCGGGTGACCAGGCGTCCCGAATCTGTCGGGGGTGACCAGGTGGCCGGCCCGCTGGACGGCGCTGAATGGGTCTAAATAATCGGAAGGGGGCTTAAGTCTGCAGCAGGGGGCATGGCCGGAGTCCATCCCCAGGCGGGGGGCATATTTCCCGGGCAGGGAGGCTTGGATCCCCCTGTCTGAACCGAAAGCACTGCTCGCGGTCGAACCGGGAGCCGGGTGCCTCAGACGCCGCTGCTGTGGTGCTTTTCCCCTTTTCACAAGCCTGGAGGCTTGGCCCAGGCCTAGCAGGAGGCATGCAACCGCCTGAGAGCGCTCCCGGGGTGAAAAAAAGACTTTTTCGTTTTCATGGAGCTTTTAAGGGGATGAATCCACCCCGCTCAAGCCCAGGCAGAGCTCCACAAGCTGGGCTTGGATTCCAGGTTCGCTCCCTTGCAGGCACCGGGTACGGAAGTTGCGGTGGCGTATCTCCGGGTATGTGGGAGTACCGAAAGTCGAGTGGTGTGGTCCCGGGTATGTGGGAGGACCGATTCTGGAGTGGTGTGGTCCCGGGTATGTGGCAGGACCGAAACTCGGGTGGCTTTGTCCCAGGCACGTGGGCAGGCCGAGTCAGCGGTGGCGTGGTCCCGGGTACGAGGGAGAGGCCGAAACAGGGGTGGCCTCTCCCCAGGCACGCAGGGAGCCTGTCAGAGGGCGGCCAGCCCCGCAGCTGTGCGGGGGGCGCCCTCGGCACCCCGGCCTGTCCCAGGGCAGGCGGGGGAGCCTGACAGAGGGCGGCCAGCCCCGCAGGTGTGCGGGGGGCGCCCTCGGCACCCCGGCCTGCCCCAGGGCAGGCGGGGGAGCCTGACAGAGGGCGGCCAGCCCCGCAGGTGTGCGGGGGGCGCCCTCGGCACCCCGGCCTGTCCCAGGGCAGGCGGGGGAGCCTGACAGAGGGCGGCCAGCCCCGCAGGTGTGCGGGGGGCGCCCTCGGCACCCCGGCCTGCCCCAGGGCAGGCGGGGGAGCCTGACAGAGGGCGGCCAGCCCCGCAGGTGTGCGGGCTGAGCCCTCGGCACCCCGGCCTGTCCCAGGGCAGGCGGGGGAGCCTGACAGAGGGCGGCCAGCCCCGCAGGTGTGCGGGGGGCGCCCTCGGCACCCCGGCCTGCCCCAGGGCAGGCGGGGGAGCCTGACAGAGAGCGGCCAGCCCCGCAGGTGTGCGGGGGGCGCCCTCGGCACCCCGGCCTGCCCCAGGGCAGGCGGGGGAGCCTGACAGAGGGCGGCCAGCCCCGCAGCTGTGCGGGCTGAGCCCTCGGCACCCCGGCCTGCCCCAGGGCAGGCGGGGGAGCCTGACAGAGGGCGGCCAGCCCCGCAGGTGTGCGGGGGGCGCCCTCGGCACCCCGGCCTGCCCCAGGGCAGGCGGGGGAGCCTGACAGAGGGCGGCCAGCCCCGCAGGTGTGCGGGCTGAGCCCTCGGCACCCCGGCCTGCCCCAGGGCAGGCGGGGGAGCCTGACAGAGGGCGGCCAGCCCCGCAGGTGTGCGGGGGGCGCCCTCGGCACCCCGGCCTGCCCCAGGGCAGGCGGGGGA
>NW_028296879.1:0-25000 GCF_055471065.1 Atractosteus spatula
ATATTAAACTGATAAGAACAGATACTACACTTGATCTTAGCCAAAAGGCCGAGAAGCGATGCCCGACGCCGGCCTTGGGCGGGCGCGCGGGCGTCCGGCTGGCGCGCAGCGGCGCAGGCCGACGCCTCTGGAGCCCGGTCCGCACGCGGCTGCCGGCCGCCCGGACTCCGCTCTCCCCCTCTCTTGCCTGCCTGCTTGCTCGCCTGCCTGCCCGCCAGTCCCGGGCGGGGGCCCTGCTCTTTGATCTCCTGTCAACGGCCCGACAACGACCGCAGCCGCGGGGGGCGCCAGCCGGCCGGCCTCCTTAGCTTAGGCCCCTCCCACCAGCAGCAGCCGTGCCGAGTGAGCTGCAAGCGAAAGCGGACCGTCGGCACCTGCGGGCAGAGGCAAGGGGCAGCGCTCTCTCGGGAGGGACGGGGACACACACACACCTGCCTGCCTGCCGAAAAAAAGAAAGAAAAGGTGTATATACTAAGTTTTTTGGAGGGAAAACGGCCGGCTGTCGAAAGGGGCCCGCCTGCAAGGACGGGGACACACACACACACACACACACACACACACACACACACACACACACACACACACAAGCCACGCCTGCCTCCCTGGAAAAAGGAGGAAAAAACTAAGTTTTTTGGAGGGAAAACGCACGGGAGCCGAAAAGGGGGCCGGCCTGCTTGCCGAGAGAGTCGAGGCGCGGGAAAGTGCACGGAGGGAGCACGGGAACGGGGAGGGGGAGAGAGAGAGACACAGAGACACACAGATGGACGAGAGACGAGACCGGAGAGGAAGGAGCTCCGGTCCACCTCGCTTGCTTGCTAGCTACGTCTGTCTTTTCACCGCTGAGAGAAGGTAGTGCACCGTTCCCGGAGGCGCTGCAATACCGGGCCGATGCGTGGAGAGGACGGAGCAAGCTCCTGATCCAGCTCCCTGTTCCAAAAATCCGTTTAATATGTGGTCCCCCGATGGGGGACGTATCAGATATTAAACTGATAAGAACAGATACTACACTTGATCTTAGCCAAAAGGCCGAGAAGCGATGCCCGACGCCGGCCTTGGGCGGGCGCGCGGGCGTCCGGCTGGCGCGCAGCGGCGCAGGCCGACGCCTCTGGAGCCCGGTCCGCACGCGGCTGCCGGCCGCCCGGACTCCGCTCTCCCCCTCTCTTGCCTGCCTGCTTGCTCGCCTGCCTGCCCGCCAGTCCCGGGCGGGGGCCCTGCTCTTTGATCTCCTGTCAACGGCCCGACAACGACCGCAGCCGCGGGGGGCGCCAGCCGGCCGGCCTCCTTAGCTTAGGCCCCTCCCACCAGCAGCAGCCGTGCCGAGTGAGCTGCAAGCGAAAGCGGACCGTCGGCACCTGCGGGCAGAGGCAAGGGGCAGCGCTCTCTCGGGAGGGACGGGGACACACACACACCTGCCTGCCTGCCGAAAAAAAGAAAGAAAAGGTGTATATACTAAGTTTTTTGGAGGGAAAACGGCCGGCTGTCGAAAGGGGCCCGCCTGCAAGGACGGGGACACACACACACACACACACACACACACACACACACACACACACACACACAAGCCACGCCTGCCTCCCTGGAAAAAGGAGGAAAAAACTAAGTTTTTTGGAGGGAAAACGCACGGGAGCCGAAAAGGGGGCCGGCCTGCTTGCCGAGAGAGTCGAGGCGCGGGAAAGTGCACGGAGGGAGCACGGGAACGGGGAGGGGGAGAGAGAGAGACACAGAGACACACAGATGGACGAGAGACGAGACCGGAGAGGAAGGAGCTCCGGTCCACCTCGCTTGCTTGCTAGCTACGTCTGTCTTTTCACCGCTGAGAGAAGGTAGTGCACCGTTCCCGGAGGCGCTGCAATACCGGGCCGATGCGTGGAGAGGACGGAGCAAGCTCCTGATCCAGCTCCCTGTTCCAAAAATCCGTTTAATATGTGGTCCCCCGATGGGGGACGTATCAGATATTAAACTGATAAGAACAGATACTACACTTGATCTTAGCCAAAAGGCCGAGAAGCGATGCCCGACGCCGGCCTTGGGCGGGCGCGCGGGCGTCCGGCTGGCGCGCAGCGGCGCAGGCCGACGCCTCTGGAGCCCGGTCCGCACGCGGCTGCCGGCCGCCCGGACTCCGCTCTCCCCCTCTCTTGCCTGCCTGCTTGCTCGCCTGCCTGCCCGCCAGTCCCGGGCGGGGGCCCTGCTCTTTGATCTCCTGTCAACGGCCCGACAACGACCGCAGCCGCGGGGGGCGCCAGCCGGCCGGCCTCCTTAGCTTAGGCCCCTCCCACCAGCAGCAGCCGTGCCGAGTGAGCTGCAAGCGAAAGCGGACCGTCGGCACCTGCGGGCAGAGGCAAGGGGCAGCGCTCTCTCGGGAGGGACGGGGACACACACACACCTGCCTGCCTGCCGAAAAAAAGAAAGAAAAGGTGTATATACTAAGTTTTTTGGAGGGAAAACGGCCGGCTGTCGAAAGGGGCCCGCCTGCAAGGACGGGGACACACACACACACACACACACACACACACACACACACACACACACACACACAAGCCACGCCTGCCTCCCTGGAAAAAGGAGGAAAAAACTAAGTTTTTTGGAGGGAAAACGCACGGGAGCCGAAAAGGGGGCCGGCCTGCTTGCCGAGAGAGTCGAGGCGCGGGAAAGTGCACGGAGGGAGCACGGGAACGGGGAGGGGGAGAGAGAGAGACACAGAGACACACAGATGGACGAGAGACGAGACCGGAGAGGAAGGAGCTCCGGTCCACCTCGCTTGCTTGCTAGCTACGTCTGTCTTTTCACCGCTGAGAGAAGGTAGTGCACCGTTCCCGGAGGCGCTGCAATACCGGGCCGATGCGTGGAGAGGACGGAGCAAGCTCCTGATCCAGCTCCCTGTTCCAAAAATCCGTTTAATATGTGGTCCCCCGATGGGGGACGTATCAGATATTAAACTGATAAGAACAGATACTACACTTGATCTTAGCCAAAAGGCCGAGAAGCGATGCCCGACGCCGGCCTTGGGCGGGCGCGCGGGCGTCCGGCTGGCGCGCAGCGGCGCAGGCCGACGCCTCTGGAGCCCGGTCCGCACGCGGCTGCCGGCCGCCCGGACTCCGCTCTCCCCCTCTCTTGCCTGCCTGCTTGCTCGCCTGCCTGCCCGCCAGTCCCGGGCGGGGGCCCTGCTCTTTGATCTCCTGTCAACGGCCCGACAACGACCGCAGCCGCGGGGGGCGCCAGCCGGCCGGCCTCCTTAGCTTAGGCCCCTCCCACCAGCAGCAGCCGTGCCGAGTGAGCTGCAAGCGAAAGCGGACCGTCGGCACCTGCGGGCAGAGGCAAGGGGCAGCGCTCTCTCGGGAGGGACGGGGACACACACACACCTGCCTGCCTGCCGAAAAAAAGAAAGAAAAGGTGTATATACTAAGTTTTTTGGAGGGAAAACGGCCGGCTGTCGAAAGGGGCCCGCCTGCAAGGACGGGGACACACACACACACACACACACACACACACACACACACACACACACACACACAAGCCACGCCTGCCTCCCTGGAAAAAGGAGGAAAAAACTAAGTTTTTTGGAGGGAAAACGCACGGGAGCCGAAAAGGGGGCCGGCCTGCTTGCCGAGAGAGTCGAGGCGCGGGAAAGTGCACGGAGGGAGCACGGGAACGGGGAGGGGGAGAGAGAGAGACACAGAGACACACAGATGGACGAGAGACGAGACCGGAGAGGAAGGAGCTCCGGTCCACCTCGCTTGCTTGCTAGCTACGTCTGTCTTTTCACCGCTGAGAGAAGGTAGTGCACCGTTCCCGGAGGCGCTGCAATACCGGGCCGAGGCGTGGAGAGGACGGAGCAAGCTCCTGATCCAGCTCCCTGTTCCAAAAATCCGTTTAATATGTGGTCCCCCGATGGGGGACGTATCAGATATTAAACTGATAAGAACAGATACTACACTTGATCTTAGCCAAAAGGCCGAGAAGCGATGCCCGACGCCGGCCTTGGGCGGGCGCGCGGGCGTCCGGCTGGCGCGCAGCGGCGCAGGCCGACGCCTCTGGAGCCCGGTCCGCACGCGGCTGCCGGCCGCCCGGACTCCGCTCTCCCCCTCTCTTGCCTGCCTGCTTGCTCGCCTGCCTGCCCGCCAGTCCCGGGCGGGGGCCCTGCTCTTTGATCTCCTGTCAACGGCCCGACAACGACCGCAGCCGCGGGGGGCGCCAGCCGGCCGGCCTCCTTAGCTTAGGCCCCTCCCACCAGCAGCAGCCGTGCCGAGTGAGCTGCAAGCGAAAGCGGACCGTCGGCACCTGCGGGCAGAGGCAAGGGGCAGCGCTCTCTCGGGAGGGACGGGGACACACACACACCTGCCTGCCTGCCGAAAAAAAGAAAGAAAAGGTGTATATACTAAGTTTTTTGGAGGGAAAACGGCCGGCTGTCGAAAGGGGCCCGCCTGCAAGGACGGGGACACACACACACACACACACACACACACACACACACACACACACACACACACACAAGCCACGCCTGCCTCCCTGGAAAAAGGAGGAAAAAACTAAGTTTTTTGGAGGGAAAACGCACGGGAGCCGAAAAGGGGGCCGGCCTGCTTGCCGAGAGAGTCGAGGCGCGGGAAAGTGCACGGAGGGAGCACGGGAACGGGGAGGGGGAGAGAGAGAGACACAGAGACACACAGATGGACGAGAGACGAGACCGGAGAGGAAGGAGCTCCGGTCCACCTCGCTTGCTTGCTAGCTACGTCTGTCTTTTCACCGCTGAGAGAAGGTAGTGCACCGTTCCCGGAGGCGCTGCAATACCGGGCCGATGCGTGGAGAGGACGGAGCAAGCTCCTGATCCAGCTCCCTGTTCCAAAAATCCGTTTAATATGTGGTCCCCCGATGGGGGACGTATCAGATATTAAACTGATAAGAACAGATACTACACTTGATCTTAGCCAAAAGGCCGAGAAGCGATGCCCGACGCCGGCCTTGGGCGGGCGCGCGGGCGTCCGGCTGGCGCGCAGCGGCGCAGGCCGACGCCTCTGGAGCCCGGTCCGCACGCGGCTGCCGGCCGCCCGGACTCCGCTCTCCCCCTCTCTTGCCTGCCTGCTTGCTCGCCTGCCTGCCCGCCAGTCCCGGGCGGGGGCCCTGCTCTTTGATCTCCTGTCAACGGCCCGACAACGACCGCAGCCGCGGGGGGCGCCAGCCGGCCGGCCTCCTTAGCTTAGGCCCCTCCCACCAGCAGCAGCCGTGCCGAGTGAGCTGCAAGCGAAAGCGGACCGTCGGCACCTGCGGGCAGAGGCAAGGGGCAGCGCTCTCTCGGGAGGGACGGGGACACACACACACCTGCCTGCCTGCCGAAAAAAAGAAAGAAAAGGTGTATATACTAAGTTTTTTGGAGGGAAAACGGCCGGCTGTCGAAAGGGGCCCGCCTGCAAGGACGGGGACACACACACACACACACACACACACACACACACACACACACACACACACACAAGCCACGCCTGCCTCCCTGGAAAAAGGAGGAAAAAACTAAGTTTTTTGGAGGGAAAACGCACGGGAGCCGAAAAGGGGGCCGGCCTGCTTGCCGAGAGAGTCGAGGCGCGGGAAAGTGCACGGAGGGAGCACGGGAACGGGGAGGGGGAGAGAGAGAGACACAGAGACACACAGATGGACGAGAGACGAGACCGGAGAGGAAGGAGCTCCGGTCCACCTCGCTTGCTTGCTAGCTACGTCTGTCTTTTCACCGCTGAGAGAAGGTAGTGCACCGTTCCCGGAGGCGCTGCAATACCGGGCCGATGCGTGGAGAGGACGGAGCAAGCTCCTGATCCAGCTCCCTGTTCCAAAAATCCGTTTAATATGTGGTCCCCCGATGGGGGACGTATCAGATATTAAACTGATAAGAACAGATACTACACTTGATCTTAGCCAAAAGGCCGAGAAGCGATGCCCGACGCCGGCCTTGGGCGGGCGCGCGGGCGTCCGGCTGGCGCGCAGCGGCGCAGGCCGACGCCTCTGGAGCCCGGTCCGCACGCGGCTGCCGGCCGCCCGGACTCCGCTCTCCCCCTCTCTTGCCTGCCTGCTTGCTCGCCTGCCTGCCCGCCAGTCCCGGGCGGGGGCCCTGCTCTTTGATCTCCTGTCAACGGCCCGACAACGACCGCAGCCGCGGGGGGCGCCAGCCGGCCGGCCTCCTTAGCTTAGGCCCCTCCCACCAGCAGCAGCCGTGCCGAGTGAGCTGCAAGCGAAAGCGGACCGTCGGCACCTGCGGGCAGAGGCAAGGGGCAGCGCTCTCTCGGGAGGGACGGGGACACACACACACCTGCCTGCCTGCCGAAAAAAAGAAAGAAAAGGTGTATATACTAAGTTTTTTGGAGGGAAAACGGCCGGCTGTCGAAAGGGGCCCGCCTGCAAGGACGGGGACACACACACACACACACACACACACACACACACACACACACACACACACACACAAGCCACGCCTGCCTCCCTGGAAAAAGGAGGAAAAAACTAAGTTTTTTGGAGGGAAAACGCACGGGAGCCGAAAAGGGGGCCGGCCTGCTTGCCGAGAGAGTCGAGGCGCGGGAAAGTGCACGGAGGGAGCACGGGAACGGGGAGGGGGAGAGAGAGAGACACAGAGACACACAGATGGACGAGAGACGAGACCGGAGAGGAAGGAGCTCCGGTCCACCTCGCTTGCTTGCTAGCTACGTCTGTCTTTTCACCGCTGAGAGAAGGTAGTGCACCGTTCCCGGAGGCGCTGCAATACCGGGCCGATGCGTGGAGAGGACGGAGCAAGCTCCTGATCCAGCTCCCTGTTCCAAAAATCCGTTTAATATGTGGTCCCCCGATGGGGGACGTATCAGATATTAAACTGATAAGAACAGATACTACACTTGATCTTAGCCAAAAGGCCGAGAAGCGATGCCCGACGCCGGCCTTGGGCGGGCGCGCGGGCGTCCGGCTGGCGCGCAGCGGCGCAGGCCGACGCCTCTGGAGCCCGGTCCGCACGCGGCTGCCGGCCGCCCGGACTCCGCTCTCCCCCTCTCTTGCCTGCCTGCTTGCTCGCCTGCCTGCCCGCCAGTCCCGGGCGGGGGCCCTGCTCTTTGATCTCCTGTCAACGGCCCGACAACGACCGCAGCCGCGGGGGGCGCCAGCCGGCCGGCCTCCTTAGCTTAGGCCCCTCCCACCAGCAGCAGCCGTGCCGAGTGAGCTGCAAGCGAAAGCGGACCGTCGGCACCTGCGGGCAGAGGCAAGGGGCAGCGCTCTCTCGGGAGGGACGGGGACACACACACACCTGCCTGCCTGCCGAAAAAAAGAAAGAAAAGGTGTATATACTAAGTTTTTTGGAGGGAAAACGGCCGGCTGTCGAAAGGGGCCCGCCTGCAAGGACGGGGACACACACACACACACACACACACACACACACACACACACACACACACACACACACAAGCCACGCCTGCCTCCCTGGAAAAAGGAGGAAAAAACTAAGTTTTTTGGAGGGAAAACGCACGGGAGCCGAAAAGGGGGCCGGCCTGCTTGCCGAGAGAGTCGAGGCGCGGGAAAGTGCACGGAGGGAGCACGGGAACGGGGAGGGGGAGAGAGAGAGACACAGAGACACACAGATGGACGAGAGACGAGACCGGAGAGGAAGGAGCTCCGGTCCACCTCGCTTGCTTGCTAGCTACGTCTGTCTTTTCACCGCTGAGAGAAGGTAGTGCACCGTTCCCGGAGGCGCTGCAATACCGGGCCGATGCGTGGAGAGGACGGAGCAAGCTCCTGATCCAGCTCCCTGTTCCAAAAATCCGTTTAATATGTGGTCCCCCGATGGGGGACGTATCAGATATTAAACTGATAAGAACAGATACTACACTTGATCTTAGCCAAAAGGCCGAGAAGCGATGCCCGACGCCGGCCTTGGGCGGGCGCGCGGGCGTCCGGCTGGCGCGCAGCGGCGCAGGCCGACGCCTCTGGAGCCCGGTCCGCACGCGGCTGCCGGCCGCCCGGACTCCGCTCTCCCCCTCTCTTGCCTGCCTGCTTGCTCGCCTGCCTGCCCGCCAGTCCCGGGCGGGGGCCCTGCTCTTTGATCTCCTGTCAACGGCCCGACAACGACCGCAGCCGCGGGGGGCGCCAGCCGGCCGGCCTCCTTAGCTTAGGCCCCTCCCACCAGCAGCAGCCGTGCCGAGTGAGCTGCAAGCGAAAGCGGACCGTCGGCACCTGCGGGCAGAGGCAAGGGGCAGCGCTCTCTCGGGAGGGACGGGGACACACACACACCTGCCTGCCTGCCGAAAAAAAGAAAGAAAAGGTGTATATACTAAGTTTTTTGGAGGGAAAACGGCCGGCTGTCGAAAGGGGCCCGCCTGCAAGGACGGGGACACACACACACACACACACACACACACACACACACACACACACACACACACACAAGCCACGCCTGCCTCCCTGGAAAAAGGAGGAAAAAACTAAGTTTTTTGGAGGGAAAACGCACGGGAGCCGAAAAGGGGGCCGGCCTGCTTGCCGAGAGAGTCGAGGCGCGGGAAAGTGCACGGAGGGAGCACGGGAACGGGGAGGGGGAGAGAGAGAGACACAGAGACACACAGATGGACGAGAGACGAGACCGGAGAGGAAGGAGCTCCGGTCCACCTCGCTTGCTTGCTAGCTACGTCTGTCTTTTCACCGCTGAGAGAAGGTAGTGCACCGTTCCCGGAGGCGCTGCAATACCGGGCCGATGCGTGGAGAGGACGGAGCAAGCTCCTGATCCAGCTCCCTGTTCCAAAAATCCGTTTAATATGTGGTCCCCCGATGGGGGACGTATCAGATATTAAACTGATAAGAACAGATTTTTTTTTATATTTTTATTAGAAAAAAGTTCGTTAACAAATCATAAAACAGTCCCACACCAACACCCCCCTAATGTCCCGTGCACAAATCCTTCCAGCGCTCTTTTGCTGCGGCAAACCCCCATCTATGAATGTCCCACTGGACCCTCCTGGCCACCTCCTCCTTCACCCTCCGCAGGATCCCAAAAGCAGGCTTCTCCACGCCGTGCTTCACCAGGTCTGTCCGGGCATCCCAGATGAAGGCCTTGACCAGGCTGACCAGTAGCCACAGCAGGAATTTCCGGTTCCGGCCCCGGATGCCGGCGATCCCTCTCAGGACGGACGCTTGCGTGATGGGGGAATCGGGGCTTACCTGTGCAAAGAGGGTCCCGCACGATCTCCACACCCTCTGGGCGAAGGCACACTCCCAGAAGACGTGACCCACCGTCTCTTCGCCCGCGCAGCCGTGTCGCGGGCACAGGCTCTGTCTGGAGAGCCCGTGCGCATGCATGACGGCCCTGACCGTCAGCCGACCCCACACGCAGAGCCAGTTCAGGTCCTTCAACTTGTTATCCAGCCCCTCCGGCTGGACCCGCTGCCAGATGATCCGGGACACACCCGGGATCGCCGGCCGTTCTTCCGCCTTCACCATCCTGTACATGGTCCTGTGATTCAAACAGTTCGTCCCTTCCTTGATCCCCGGGTGTGCCCGCAGCCACCGCACTGCGTGGCGGTAGTGCAGCGGGAGCCGCTCTGCTTTGGGGGTCGTGTTGGTCCAGACCGTCAGGTGCCGCATGCTCGCCGCCAGCCAGAGACTGACAAACCGGCTGCACAGGTGGGCCGGGTTGTCGTGCAGGACCGTGCACAGGCTCGCTATGAAGGCGCAGTCCAACTTCGCCGGGAAGTCCAAGATCCCCCGACCCCCATCGGCCAGGGGTCTGTACATATCACACCTCTTCACCCGTTCGTAGGTGTGACCCCAGACGAAGTTGAAGATGCTCCTCACCAGATCTCTCCGCTTCCGGACCGGCAGGGGGTACACTACCGCCAGGTGGAGAAGCAGAGGCAGGACTTCCGCCTTCAGTACCAGCGCCTTCCCGATCCAGGTTAGCGATCGTTGCTGCCACAGGCCTAGCTTCCGGTTGACTTTCCGGAACCCGGCCTCCCAGTTGACACCTCCAGGATCTGTGGAGTGAAAGCTCACCCCCAGGATCTTCAGCGGCCCAGTCGTCCGTGACAGACCGCCAAAGTCCCGCGGCTCGCTCGGCCAGGTCCCGAAGACCTTCACTAAGCTCTTGGCCCTGTTCAGTCGGGCGCCGGTACCTCTTGAGAAATCCTCGACAATGCTGAGCGCCCTCCCCAGGCCGCCTTCAGAGCCCAGGAAGAGCGTGACGTCGTCTGCATATGCCGCGATCTTCGCCATCTGCCCTCCTCCACCTGGCACCAGGATCCCATCCACTCCCGGATCCCTCCTGAGCTGGTCCAGGAGGATCTCTAGGAAAAGCACATACAGCAGGGGCGAGAGAGGACAGCCCTGTCGCACACCACACCGCACTGGAATATGCCCGCCCAACGCTCCGTTGACGCATACCCGGGATGCCACCCCGTTGTACAAGGTCCGGACCCACCTGACAAACCCGTCCGGCAGACCCTTCCTCTTCAGGAGTGCCCACAGAATCTCGTGATGGACCCGGTCAAAGGCCTTGGTCTGGTCGAGGCTCACCAGCAGGAGCGGCAGGCCTCTATCTTCCACCCACGCGATGACGTCGCGGATCAGCTGCAGGGTCCAGCTGATCTTGCGGCCTGCCACACCACACGTCTGGTCAGCCTGCACCAAGGCCGGCATCACTGTTCTCAGGCGGCCGCCCAGCACCCTGGCCAAGATCTTATAGTCAGTGCACAGGAGCTGGATTGGCCGCCAATTCCCCAGGTCTGCCTTGTCACCTCCCTTATGGACGAGGGAGATGACACCGATCTTCATGGTGGCACCGAGCCCATCACGATCCAGCACCTCGTTGAATACCTGCACCAAGAGCGGCTCCAGCTGGTCAAAAAAGGTGAGGTAAAACTCGGTCGGTAGACCGTCTATGCCAGGGACAGTGCCCTTCTTCATCCCCATCAGGGCAGATCGGATCTCTGCCCCTGACACTGCCCCGCCCAGAGCAGCGGGGTCGTCTACCGCCGGCTCCACTCCGTCCAGGAGCCTGCTCCTGATACCGGCGTCGGTCTCCTTCTCAGCAAACAGGGTGCTGTAATATTCTGTGGCACACTCCAACATCCCGGGTATGGAAGTGGCTACAGACCCGTCCGTCCTCCGAACGCCGTCAAAGAAGCCTCGCTCTTGTTGCCTCCTCACGGCGCCGAAGAACTGGGACGAGCAGCTTTCGTCATTCTCCCTCCAGACTCCACGGAGCCTGAAAAGAAAGTCCTTAGCCCACTGCAGCCACTTACCCCTAAGCAGGCTCTTGATGTGGGCGATCTTCTCCCCCTCGTAAGCGCCCCCTTGGTTCAGCTGCGCATACAGTGCCTCGAGCTCCTCCTGGAGCTTGGTGCACTGGCGGTCCTCCAAGCTGCGGCGGATCCTGCAGTACTTCTTCGTCACCACCGCGATGGTGCGCTTACAGGACTCCCACCAGTGCACCGCCGAACTGAAGGCGTCCCTCCTCTCCGCACATGCCCTCAGCACTGTAGCGATCTTCCTCTGGTATCTCGCCTCCTGCAGGACTTGCCTGTTCAGCTTCCAGTATCCGGCCTGGAAACGAGGGTCCTCAACACCAAAGGAAGCCGTCAGCATGTGATGGTCGGAAAACCAAGTAGGGGTCGCTTGCCTGCTTAGGGTCGTCCAGTTCGCCGAAGTGAAGACATAATCCAGCCGCCTGAAGGTCCCCCTTCCGTTGTCCCAGGTGTGATGTGCGACATTCTGAAATCCGTCCCGCAGGCCAAAATCTGCAATCAGAGACCGTAACCCATGGGCACCCTCACCTTGTGAGTCCCCCAGGTCGATGTTAAAATCCCCGCCGATGATCAGCTCTCTGTTTGTGTACAGCAGGGGCTCCAGATCTTTCAGGAAGGAGCCCTGCTGCCGCCGGTCCGCCGGGACATACACACCGATCAGCCGGGTCCGCACCCCGTGCCGGGTCCCGTCGACCACCAGCAGGCGCCCGGGGACCACAGAGCTGACCACCTGTGCCGCAAACCCTGGGGAACCACACAGGATGCCCACGCCAGAGGAGTTCACCCCCCCAACGCTCCACCACGAGGGCCCCTTTGTCCACTCCTTCTGGTAAGCGAGCACATCGTCGTGGTCTTTCAGATGGGTCTCCTGCAAAAAGCAAATATCCAAAAGCCTTTGGGACAAATATCGGAAAACTCCAGCTCGTTTCTCCCGGTTCCGCAGACCCCTCACATTAGCCGTGGCCACTGTGAAGGTCATGGCTGCTCCGGGGGGCTGTCACTCTCCATACCGTCGCTGGAGCTAGAGCTGAGTGGATGCTCTGCCCCTGCTGCACTGACCGAACTGTCGGTGTCTGTCCCCTCGATGTAGGTGACCGAAGGGACTGGGCTCACGCCCACCTCCATGTCAGAGACGGGGTCGGGCCCGGGATCGAGAACAAATCCGGGGCTGGGACCGAGGCCGGGGTCGGGGCCCCGGTCAGGGTGGGGGTCGGGGTCGGGATCGGGGGGAGGGGGGTCGGGAGAGGGGTTGGGGCTGGAGCCCGGGTCAGGGTCAGGCCGGCGCGAGTACTCGCGGTCCGGGGTGTCGACCTGGCACGTCACCACAGGGCTCCCCTCACCTGAAAGGCACTGCGCCACAGAGAAGGGGCCCCGTGCCATGACTCTGTCTCCCTGCCCAGGGGGGAGGGAGCCTGCGGTGTCCCCCAGCTCCTGACCGTCCTGCGTTGACGCTGGCGCTGCCCCCTCCTCCATCTCCTCCTGGTCTGCCATCACCTCCCGGTCTGCCATCACCTCCTGCTCTGGCGCCGTCACCAGAGCTGCTACCGTCTCCGGGACGAGCTCCGCCTCCCCGTAGTACTCCCTGGATGTCTTCTTCTTCTTGTCGCCCGTCTCCATCTGTCCCTTGCCAGCCTGCGACCGCTTCCTAGGCTTCTTCCTCAACACAGGCATGTGGTGCATCTCCTCCTCCTCCTCACCTGCCCCCCGTGCTGCGGTTGGTCCTGCGTCTGCTCGGGCGGGGGGGGGGGCCTTCACCACATCCGCCCAGCTCCCGACCACCCCGTCCTCGACCCGAGATGGTCCCTCCTGCGGATCGTCGCCGTCCTCCTCATGCTGCCTCCCCTTCCCCTTCCCTTTCCGTCTCGGCCGCACCACCACCGTCCATCCGGCATCCTTCCCGGCTCCCCCAGGGACCGCTCCACCACCATCCTGATGTTCGTCCTCGGTGTCCCCAGCCTCACTGCCGTCCGACTCCGTTTCTCCCACCGCCAGGCCGGATCCGTCATGGACAGCTCTGGCATACTCGGCGTTCCTAAGGAGGCAGTTGCGATACAAATGGCCAGTGTTGCCACACAAGGAACACTCTTTAACGGGGCAGTTCCGGGCCTGATGACCCCGCCGGTGGCACTTCCCACACTCCGCCGCGTTACACTCGGCCTCCCGGTGCCCGGACTCCCGACACTTCCGACAGAACGGCGGCTGATTCCCGTAGAACAAGTACCCCCTACCTGGACCAATGGCGAAAGTGGCAGGCGGGTGGGCGAAACCATCCTTACTTCTGTCGTCTGGCCTCAGCTCAACGTGATACTGCCTCTTCCCGGTCCAGACCTTGTAGGGGTCCATGATGATACGAGGGGGGTCCAACACGTCGACGTAACGACGGAGGAAGGTCGTGACGTCACTATCGGGAACAAAGGGGTCAAACATGTGCAGAATCACTGACCTTTCATTGTTGCTCTGGAGCCCCAGACACACGTAATTCTCCAGCCTGCCACTTTCCTTAGCCTTCATGATCTTCTCGGAAGCGCCGCGATGTCCTTTCTCCTCCACGAACGAGAGATCCATATAGCGCTGCGCCCGATTCCCCTGCAAGCACTTGATATCCGCCACGTCCAAACCCAGGATCCCAAAAAGGATCTCCTCTTCGAAGACGTCCCTCCCCGGCATCTCTCCATCCGGCTTCCAGATGAAGCGGATGGTCTTCCGGATCTTGGGACCCTCCTCAGCCGTCCTCGCCGCCCCGGGATCCGCAGCCATCGTTCCGCAGCCTTTGCGGCTGCCGAAGCAGCCTTCTCACCAAAACCGAAGTCTTCTGGTGTCCAAGCGTCCAATCCAGGAAACGAAAATCCGAAGCGCAGTCCAGGCCAATCCAAAGTCCAAATCCGGCAAATCCAGCAGCGTAGTCTCCTCCAGGCGGTGTCCTCTCCGGTCTTCTCTCCCCGGTCTTTTGGTGTTACCTCAGCCGCGGGCCTGCCACGTACTAAGGATCGCAGCCAAAAGGCCGAGAAGCGATGCCCGACGCCGGCCTTGGGCGGGCGCGCGGGCGTCCGGCTGGCGCGCAGCGGCGCAGGCCGACGCCTCTGGAGCCCGGTCCGCACGCGGCTGCCGGCCGCCCGGACTCCGCTCTCCCCCTCTCTTGCCTGCCTGCTTGCTCGCCTGCCTGCCCGCCAGTCCCGGGCGGGGGCCCTGCTCTTTGATCTCCTGTCAACGGCCCGACAACGACCGCAGCCGCGGGGGGCGCCAGCCGGCCGGCCTCCTTAGCTTAGGCCCCTCCCACCAGCAGCAGCCGTGCCGAGTGAGCTGCAAGCGAAAGCGGACCGTCGGCACCTGCGGGCAGAGGCAAGGGGCAGCGCTCTCTCGGGAGGGACGGGGACACACACACACCTGCCTGCCTGCCGAAAAAAAGAAAGAAAAGGTGTATATACTAAGTTTTTTGGAGGGAAAACGGCCGGCTGTCGAAAGGGGCCCGCCTGCAAGGACGGGGACACACACACACACACACACACACACACACACACACACACACACACACACACACAAGCCACGCCTGCCTCCCTGGAAAAAGGAGGAAAAAACTAAGTTTTTTGGAGGGAAAACGCACGGGAGCCGAAAAGGGGGCCGGCCTGCTTGCCGAGAGAGTCGAGGCGCGGGAAAGTGCACGGAGGGAGCACGGGAACGGGGAGGGGGAGAGAGAGAGACACAGAGACACACAGATGGACGAGAGACGAGACCGGAGAGGAAGGAGCTCCGGTCCACCTCGCTTGCTTGCTAGCTACGTCTGTCTTTTCACCGCTGAGAGAAGGTAGTGCACCGTTCCCGGAGGCGCTGCAATACCGGGCCGATGCGTGGAGAGGACGGAGCAAGCTCCTGATCCAGCTCCCTGTTCCAAAAATCCGTTTAATATGTGGTCCCCCGATGGGGGACGTATCAGATATTAAACTGATAAGAACAGATACTACACTTGATCTTAGCCAAAAGGCCGAGAAGCGATGCCCGACGCCGGCCTTGGGCGGGCGCGCGGGCGTCCGGCTGGCGCGCAGCGGCGCAGGCCGACGCCTCTGGAGCCCGGTCCGCACGCGGCTGCCGGCCGCCCGGACTCCGCTCTCCCCCTCTCTTGCCTGCCTGCTTGCTCGCCTGCCTGCCCGCCAGTCCCGGGCGGGGGCCCTGCTCTTTGATCTCCTGTCAACGGCCCGACAACGACCGCAGCCGCGGGGGGCGCCAGCCGGCCGGCCTCCTTAGCTTAGGCCCCTCCCACCAGCAGCAGCCGTGCCGAGTGAGCTGCAAGCGAAAGCGGACCGTCGGCACCTGCGGGCAGAGGCAAGGGGCAGCGCTCTCTCGGGAGGGACGGGGACACACACACACCTGCCTGCCTGCCGAAAAAAAGAAAGAAAAGGTGTATATACTAAGTTTTTTGGAGGGAAAACGGCCGGCTGTCGAAAGGGGCCCGCCTGCAAGGACGGGGACACACACACACACACACACACACACACACACACACACACACACACACACACACAAGCCACGCCTGCCTCCCTGGAAAAAGGAGGAAAAAACTAAGTTTTTTGGAGGGAAAACGCACGGGAGCCGAAAAGGGGGCCGGCCTGCTTGCCGAGAGAGTCGAGGCGCGGGAAAGTGCACGGAGGGAGCACGGGAACGGGGAGGGGGAGAGAGAGAGACACAGAGACACACAGATGGACGAGAGACGAGACCGGAGAGGAAGGAGCTCCGGTCCACCTCGCTTGCTTGCTAGCTACGTCTGTCTTTTCACCGCTGAGAGAAGGTAGTGCACCGTTCCCGGAGGCGCTGCAATACCGGGCCGATGCGTGGAGAGGACGGAGCAAGCTCCTGATCCAGCTCCCTGTTCCAAAAATCCGTTTAATATGTGGTCCCCCGATGGGGGACGTATCAGATATTAAACTGATAAGAACAGATACTACACTTGATCTTAGCCAAAAGGCCGAGAAGCGATGCCCGACGCCGGCCTTGGGCGGGCGCGCGGGCGTCCGGCTGGCGCGCAGCGGCGCAGGCCGACGCCTCTGGAGCCCGGTCCGCACGCGGCTGCCGGCCGCCCGGACTCCGCTCTCCCCCTCTCTTGCCTGCCTGCTTGCTCGCCTGCCTGCCCGCCAGTCCCGGGCGGGGGCCCTGCTCTTTGATCTCCTGTCAACGGCCCGACAACGACCGCAGCCGCGGGGGGCGCCAGCCGGCCGGCCTCCTTAGCTTAGGCCCCTCCCACCAGCAGCAGCCGTGCCGAGTGAGCTGCAAGCGAAAGCGGACCGTCGGCACCTGCGGGCAGAGGCAAGGGGCAGCGCTCTCTCGGGAGGGACGGGGACACACACACACCTGCCTGCCTGCCGAAAAAAAGAAAGAAAAGGTGTATATACTAAGTTTTTTGGAGGGAAAACGGCCGGCTGTCGAAAGGGGCCCGCCTGCAAGGACGGGGACACACACACACACACACACACACACACACACACACACACACACACACACACACACAAGCCACGCCTGCCTCCCTGGAAAAAGGAGGAAAAAACTAAGTTTTTTGGAGGGAAAACGCACGGGAGCCGAAAAGGGGGCCGGCCTGCTTGCCGAGAGAGTCGAGGCGCGGGAAAGTGCACGGAGGGAGCACGGGAACGGGGAGGGGGAGAGAGAGAGACACAGAGACACACAGATGGACGAGAGACGAGACCGGAGAGGAAGGAGCTCCGGTCCACCTCGCTTGCTTGCTAGCTACGTCTGTCTTTTCACCGCTGAGAGAAGGTAGTGCACCGTTCCCGGAGGCGCTGCAATACCGGGCCGATGCGTGGAGAGGACGGAGCAAGCTCCTGATCCAGCTCCCTGTTCCAAAAATCCGTTTAATATGTGGTCCCCCGATGGGGGACGTATCAGATATTAAACTGATAAGAACAGATACTACACTTGATCTTAGCCAAAAGGCCGAGAAGCGATGCCCGACGCCGGCCTTGGGCGGGCGCGCGGGCGTCCGGCTGGCGCGCAGCGGCGCAGGCCGACGCCTCTGGAGCCCGGTCCGCACGCGGCTGCCGGCCGCCCGGACTCCGCTCTCCCCCTCTCTTGCCTGCCTGCTTGCTCGCCTGCCTGCCCGCCAGTCCCGGGCGGGGGCCCTGCTCTTTGATCTCCTGTCAACGGCCCGACAACGACCGCAGCCGCGGGGGGCGCCAGCCGGCCGGCCTCCTTAGCTTAGGCCCCTCCCACCAGCAGCAGCCGTGCCGAGTGAGCTGCAAGCGAAAGCGGACCGTCGGCACCTGCGGGCAGAGGCAAGGGGCAGCGCTCTCTCGGGAGGGACGGGGACACACACACACCTGCCTGCCTGCCGAAAAAAAGAAAGAAAAGGTGTATATACTAAGTTTTTTGGAGGGAAAACGGCCGGCTGTCGAAAGGGGCCCGCCTGCAAGGACGGGGACACACACACACACACACACACACACACACACACACACACACACACACACACACAAGCCACGCCTGCCTCCCTGGAAAAAGGAGGAAAAAACTAAGTTTTTTGGAGGGAAAACGCACGGGAGCCGAAAAGGGGGCCGGCCTGCTTGCCGAGAGAGTCGAGGCGCGGGAAAGTGCACGGAGGGAGCACGGGAACGGGGAGGGGGAGAGAGAGAGACACAGAGACACACAGATGGACGAGAGACGAGACCGGAGAGGAAGGAGCTCCGGTCCACCTCGCTTGCTTGCTAGCTACGTCTGTCTTTTCACCGCTGAGAGAAGGTAGTGCACCGTTCCCGGAGGCGCTGCAATACCGGGCCGATGCGTGGAGAGGACGGAGCAAGCTCCTGATCCAGCTCCCTGTTCCAAAAATCCGTTTAATATGTGGTCCCCCGATGGGGGACGTATCAGATATTAAACTGATAAGAACAGATTTTTTTTTTATATTTTTATTAGAAAAAAGTTCGTTAACAAATCATAAAACAGTCCCACACCAACACCCCCCTAATGTCCCGTGCACAAATCCTTCCAGCGCTCTTTTGCTGCGGCAAACCCCCATCTATGAATGTCCCACTGGACCCTCCTGGCCACCTCCTCCTTCACCCTCCGCAGGATCCCAAAAGCAGGCTTCTCCACGCCGTGCTTCACCAGGTCTGTCCGGGCATCCCAGATGAAGGCCTTGACCAGGCTGACCAGTAGCCACAGCAGGAATTTCCGGTTCCGGCCCCGGATGCCGGCGATCCCTCTCAGGACGGACGCTTGCGTGATGGGGGAATCGGGGCTTACCTGTGCAAAGAGGGTCCCGCACGATCTCCACACCCTCTGGGCGAAGGCACACTCCCAGAAGACGTGACCCACCGTCTCTTCGCCCGCGCAGCCGTGTCGCGGGCACAGGCTCTGTCTGGAGAGCCCGTGCGCATGCATGACGGCCCTGACCGTCAGCCGACCCCACACGCAGAGCCAGTTCAGGTCCTTCAACTTGTTATCCAGCCCCTCCGGCTGGACCCGCTGCCAGATGATCCGGGACACACCCGGGATCGCCGGCCGTTCTTCCGCCTTCACCATCCTGTACATGGTCCTGTGATTCAAACAGTTCGTCCCTTCCTTGATCCCCGGGTGTGCCCGCAGCCACCGCACTGCGTGGCGGTAGTGCAGCGGGAGCCGCTCTGCTTTGGGGGTCGTGTTGGTCCAGACCGTCAGGTGCCGCATGCTCGCCGCCAGCCAGAGACTGACAAACCGGCTGCACAGGTGGGCCGGGTTGTCGTGCAGGACCGTGCACAGGCTCGCTATGAAGGCGCAGTCCAACTTCGCCGGGAAGTCCAAGATCCCCCGACCCCCATCGGCCAGGGGTCTGTACATATCACACCTCTTCACCCGTTCGTAGGTGTGACCCCAGACGAAGTTGAAGATGCTCCTCACCAGATCTCTCCGCTTCCGGACCGGCAGGGGGTACACTACCGCCAGGTGGAGAAGCAGAGGCAGGACTTCCGCCTTCAGTACCAGCGCCTTCCCGATCCAGGTTAGCGATCGTTGCTGCCACAGGCCTAGCTTCCGGTTGACTTTCCGGAACCCGGCCTCCCAGTTGACACCTCCAGGATCTGTGGAGTGAAAGCTCACCCCCAGGATCTTCAGCGGCCCAGTCGTCCGTGACAGACCGCCAAAGTCCCGCGGCTCGCTCGGCCAGGTCCCGAAGACCTTCACTAAGCTCTTGGCCCTGTTCAGTCGGGCGCCGGTACCTCTTGAGAAATCCTCGACAATGCTGAGCGCCCTCCCCAGGCCGCCTTCAGAGCCCAGGAAGAGCGTGACGTCGTCTGCATATGCCGCGATCTTCGCCATCTGCCCTCCTCCACCTGGCACCAGGATCCCATCCACTCCCGGATCCCTCCTGAGCTGGTCCAGGAGGATCTCTAGGAAAAGCACATACAGCAGGGGCGAGAGAGGACAGCCCTGTCGCACACCACACCGCACTGGAATATGCCCGCCCAACGCTCCGTTGACGCATACCCGGGATGCCACCCCGTTGTACAAGGTCCGGACCCACCTGACAAACCCGTCCGGCAGACCCTTCCTCTTCAGGAGTGCCCACAGAATCTCGTGATGGACCCGGTCAAAGGCCTTGGTCTGGTCGAGGCTCACCAGCAGGAGCGGCAGGCCTCTATCTTCCACCCACGCGATGACGTCGCGGATCAGCTGCAGGGTCCAGCTGATCTTGCGGCCTGCCACACCACACGTCTGGTCAGCCTGCACCAAGGCCGGCATCACTGTTCTCAGGCGGCCGCCCAGCACCCTGGCCAAGATCTTATAGTCAGTGCACAGGAGCTGGATTGGCCGCCAATTCCCCAGGTCTGCCTTGTCACCTCCCTTATGGACGAGGGAGATGACACCGATCTTCATGGTGGCACCGAGCCCATCACGATCCAGCACCTCGTTGAATACCTGCACCAAGAGCGGCTCCAGCTGGTCAAAAAAGGTGAGGTAAAACTCGGTCGGTAGACCGTCTATGCCAGGGACAGTGCCCTTCTTCATCCCCATCAGGGCAGATCGGATCTCTGCCCCTGACACTGCCCCGCCCAGAGCAGCGGGGTCGTCTACCGCCGGCTCCACTCCGTCCAGGAGCCTGCTCCTGATACCGGCGTCGGTCTCCTTCTCAGCAAACAGGGTGCTGTAATATTCTGTGGCACACTCCAACATCCCGGGTATGGAAGTGGCTACAGACCCGTCCGTCCTCCGAACGCCGTCAAAGAAGCCTCGCTCTTGTTGCCTCCTCACGGCGCCGAAGAACTGGGACGAGCAGCTTTCGTCATTCTCCCTCCAGACTCCACGGAGCCTGAAAAGAAAGTCCTTAGCCCACTGCAGCCACTTACCCCTAAGCAGGCTCTTGATGTGGGCGATCTTCTCCCCCTCGTAAGCGCCCCCTTGGTTCAGCTGCGCATACAGTGCCTCGAGCTCCTCCTGGAGCTTGGTGCACTGGCGGTCCTCCAAGCTGCGGCGGATCCTGCAGTACTTCTTCGTCACCACCGCGATGGTGCGCTTACAGGACTCCCACCAGTGCACCGCCGAACTGAAGGCGTCCCTCCTCTCCGCACATGCCCTCAGCACTGTAGCGATCTTCCTCTGGTATCTCGCCTCCTGCAGGACTTGCCTGTTCAGCTTCCAGTATCCGGCCTGGAAACGAGGGTCCTCAACACCAAAGGAAGCCGTCAGCATGTGATGGTCGGAAAACCAAGTAGGGGTCGCTTGCCTGCTTAGGGTCGTCCAGTTCGCCGAAGTGAAGACATAATCCAGCCGCCTGAAGGTCCCCCTTCCGTTGTCCCAGGTGTGATGTGCGACATTCTGAAATCCGTCCCGCAGGCCAAAATCTGCAATCAGAGACCGTAACCCATGGGCACCCTCACCTTGTGAGTCCCCCAGGTCGATGTTAAAATCCCCGCCGATGATCAGCTCTCTGTTTGTGTACAGCAGGGGCTCCAGATCTTTCAGGAAGGAGCCCTGCTGCCGCCGGTCCGCCGGGACATACACACCGATCAGCCGGGTCCGCACCCCGTGCCGGGTCCCGTCGACCACCAGCAGGCGCCCGGGGACCACAGAGCTGACCACCTGTGCCGCAAACCCTGGGGAACCACACAGGATGCCCACGCCAGAGGAGTTCACCCCCCCAACGCTCCACCACGAGGGCCCCTTTGTCCACTCCTTCTGGTAAGCGAGCACATCGTCGTGGTCTTTCAGATGGGTCTCCTGCAAAAAGCAAATATCCAAAAGCCTTTGGGACAAATATCGGAAAACTCCAGCTCGTTTCTCCCGGTTCCGCAGACCCCTCACATTAGCCGTGGCCACTGTGAAGGTCATGGCTGCTCCGGGGGGCTGTCACTCTCCATACCGTCGCTGGAGCTAGAGCTGAGTGGATGCTCTGCCCCTGCTGCACTGACCGAACTGTCGGTGTCTGTCCCCTCGATGTAGGTGACCGAAGGGACTGGGCTCACGCCCACCTCCATGTCAGAGACGGGGTCGGGCCCGGGATCGAGAACAAATCCGGGGCTGGGACCGAGGCCGGGGTCGGGGCCCCGGTCAGGGTGGGGGTCGGGGTCGGGATCGGGGGGAGGGGGGTCGGGAGAGGGGTTGGGGCTGGAGCCCGGGTCAGGGTCAGGCCGGCGCGAGTACTCGCGGTCCGGGGTGTCGACCTGGCACGTCACCACAGGGCTCCCCTCACCTGAAAGGCACTGCGCCACAGAGAAGGGGCCCCGTGCCATGACTCTGTCTCCCTGCCCAGGGGGGAGGGAGCCTGCGGTGTCCCCCAGCTCCTGACCGTCCTGCGTTGACGCTGGCGCTGCCCCCTCCTCCATCTCCTCCTGGTCTGCCATCACCTCCCGGTCTGCCATCACCTCCTGCTCTGGCGCCGTCACCAGAGCTGCTACCGTCTCCGGGACGAGCTCCGCCTCCCCGTAGTACTCCCTGGATGTCTTCTTCTTCTTGTCGCCCGTCTCCATCTGTCCCTTGCCAGCCTGCGACCGCTTCCTAGGCTTCTTCCTCAACACAGGCATGTGGTGCATCTCCTCCTCCTCCTCACCTGCCCCCCGTGCTGCGGTTGGTCCTGCGTCTGCTCGGGCGGGGGGGGGGGCCTTCACCACATCCGCCCAGCTCCCGACCACCCCGTCCTCGACCCGAGATGGTCCCTCCTGCGGATCGTCGCCGTCCTCCTCATGCTGCCTCCCCTTCCCCTTCCCTTTCCGTCTCGGCCGCACCACCACCGTCCATCCGGCATCCTTCCCGGCTCCCCCAGGGACCGCTCCACCACCATCCTGATGTTCGTCCTCGGTGTCCCCAGCCTCACTGCCGTCCGACTCCGTTTCTCCCACCGCCAGGCCGGATCCGTCATGGACAGCTCTGGCATACTCGGCGTTCCTAAGGAGGCAGTTGCGATACAAATGGCCAGTGTTGCCACACAAGGAACACTCTTTAACGGGGCAGTTCCGGGCCTGATGACCCCGCCGGTGGCACTTCCCACACTCCGCCGCGTTACACTCGGCCTCCCGGTGCCCGGACTCCCGACACTTCCGACAGAACGGCGGCTGATTCCCGTAGAACAAGTACCCCCTACCTGGACCAATGGCGAAAGTGGCAGGCGGGTGGGCGAAACCATCCTTACTTCTGTCGTCTGGCCTCAGCTCAACGTGATACTGCCTCTTCCCGGTCCAGACCTTGTAGGGGTCCATGATGATACGAGGGGGGTCCAACACGTCGACGTAACGACGGAGGAAGGTCGTGACGTCACTATCGGGAACAAAGGGGTCAAACATGTGCAGAATCACTGACCTTTCATTGTTGCTCTGGAGCCCCAGACACACGTAATTCTCCAGCCTGCCACTTTCCTTAGCCTTCATGATCTTCTCGGAAGCGCCGCGATGTCCTTTCTCCTCCACGAACGAGAGATCCATATAGCGCTGCGCCCGATTCCCCTGCAAGCACTTGATATCCGCCACGTCCAAACCCAGGATCCCAAAAAGGATCTCCTCTTCGAAGACGTCCCTCCCCGGCATCTCTCCATCCGGCTTCCAGATGAAGCGGATGGTCTTCCGGATCTTGGGACCCTCCTCAGCCGTCCTCGCCGCCCCGGGATCCGCAGCCATCGTTCCGCAGCCTTTGCGGCTGCCGAAGCAGCCTTCTCACCAAAACCGAAGTCTTCTGGTGTCCAAGCGTCCAATCCAGGAAACGAAAATCCGAAGCGCAGTCCAGGCCAATCCAAAGTCCAAATCCGGCAAATCCAGCAGCGTAGTCTCCTCCAGGCGGTGTCCTCTCCGGTCTTCTCTCCCCGGTCTTTTGGTGTTACCTCAGCCGCGGGCCTGCCACGTACTAAGGATCGCAGCCAAAAGGCCGAGAAGCGATGCCCGACGCCGGCCTTGGGCGGGCGCGCGGGCGTCCGGCTGGCGCGCAGCGGCGCAGGCCGACGCCTCTGGAGCCCGGTCCGCACGCGGCTGCCGGCCGCCCGGACTCCGCTCTCCCCCTCTCTTGCCTGCCTGCTTGCTCGCCTGCCTGCCCGCCAGTCCCGGGCGGGGGCCCTGCTCTTTGATCTCCTGTCAACGGCCCGACAACGACCGCAGCCGCGGGGGGCGCCAGCCGGCCGGCCTCCTTAGCTTAGGCCCCTCCCACCAGCAGCAGCCGTGCCGAGTGAGCTGCAAGCGAAAGCGGACCGTCGGCACCTGCGGGCAGAGGCAAGGGGCAGCGCTCTCTCGGGAGGGACGGGGACACACACACACCTGCCTGCCTGCCGAAAAAAAGAAAGAAAAGGTGTATATACTAAGTTTTTTGGAGGGAAAACGGCCGGCTGTCGAAAGGGGCCCGCCTGCAAGGACGGGGACACACACACACACACACACACACACACACACACACACACACACACACACACACAAGCCACGCCTGCCTCCCTGGAAAAAGGAGGAAAAAACTAAGTTTTTTGGAGGGAAAACGCACGGGAGCCGAAAAGGGGGCCGGCCTGCTTGCCGAGAGAGTCGAGGCGCGGGAAAGTGCACGGAGGGAGCACGGGAACGGGGAGGGGGAGAGAGAGAGACACAGAGACACACAGATGGACGAGAGACGAGACCGGAGAGGAAGGAGCTCCGGTCCACCTCGCTTGCTTGCTAGCTACGTCTGTCTTTTCACCGCTGAGAGAAGGTAGTGCACCGTTCCCGGAGGCGCTGCAATACCGGGCCGATGCGTGGAGAGGACGGAGCAAGCTCCTGATCCAGCTCCCTGTTCCAAAAATCCGTTTAATATGTGGTCCCCCGATGGGGGACGTATCAGATATTAAACTGATAAGAACAGATACTACACTTGATCTTAGCCAAAAGGCCGAGAAGCGATGCCCGACGCCGGCCTTGGGCGGGCGCGCGGGCGTCCGGCTGGCGCGCAGCGGCGCAGGCCGACGCCTCTGGAGCCCGGTCCGCACGCGGCTGCCGGCCGCCCGGACTCCGCTCTCCCCCTCTCTTGCCTGCCTGCTTGCTCGCCTGCCTGCCCGCCAGTCCCGGGCGGGGGCCCTGCTCTTTGATCTCCTGTCAACGGCCCGACAACGACCGCAGCCGCGGGGGGCGCCAGCCGGCCGGCCTCCTTAGCTTAGGCCCCTCCCACCAGCAGCAGCCGTGCCGAGTGAGCTGCAAGCGAAAGCGGACCGTCGGCACCTGCGGGCAGAGGCAAGGGGCAGCGCTCTCTCGGGAGGGACGGGGACACACACACACCTGCCTGCCTGCCGAAAAAAAGAAAGAAAAGGTGTATATACTAAGTTTTTTGGAGGGAAAACGGCC